>NC_069086.1:4919337-5219337 GCF_947172395.1 Bicyclus anynana
TAGTTAGTTGAAGTAGTATGTAAGCACATTTATTACAATTATATTTTATCCCCTAACACCTCTTGTCACATTTATTACAATTATATTTTATCCCCTAACACCTAGAGTATGTCCCAGGACTTGTGACCTTGGGTGTAGGTAGGAATCCCTTAAGAAATGCATACACTCACCTTCCCTGCCCGACATGTCACCAATAATTACAACATAAAACATTATCAGTAATTACAACACAAAACTTTATTAATAATTATAACAAAAACATTATTGCACCAAATTTCTAACGTGACTAGCAGCGTGACGGAGTCCACGCTGCCTAACAAACAACTGAGCTCAATTCATCAAAAAATTCAAAATCCATTTATTTCAAGTAGGCTCAGTTTACAAGCACTTTTGACACGTCAGTTGACTATTTGTAAAGATTCTACCACCGGTTCGGAAGGCAGGTTCTGCTGAGAAGATACCGGCAAGAAACTCAACAGTTGCTCTTTTGAAAAAGTCATACAGTATTATAATTTACAGTTGATAACAATTAAATTACAATTTCTTATAGTTTTATTTCCTGTGTGAAGGTGGAAGCTGATCCAATGGCCTCCAAGCACCATCAAATCAAATACCATCTCAATACCTCTCAGAGCCGTGATAGTCCAGTGTATATGATCTCTGCCTTCAATTCAGTGGGCGTAGGTTCGAATCTGGTCCTTTAACTTTCAACTACGTGCATTTTGAGAAGTTAAAGTGTCTCAAACAGTGAGGAAAAACATTGTGAGGTTTCCTCACTTTAGAATGTGAATGAATTTTACACATTTAGAATGAATTAAGAAAATTCTCTTTGTGAATTCTGCCGATCTCCATTTAGCCAGTTTGGTGGACTGAGGTCTACTAACCCCCTCTCATTCTGAGAGGAGACTCGTGCTCAACAGTGAGCTGAATATGGGTTGTTAATGATAAATTACAATCAGTAATTTACAGTTATTTCATATATTTCTCACTAATTGCCTTTTCTTTGTTCTCAGATGAGAATTATAATAGATATTATAATTACTTTTCAGAGCTTGGTCCAGCATAGTTTACAAGTTAATACCTAATGTAAAAGCCCTAGAATCGTCACTCAAGCAGTTTGCAGCTATTGTGGATGCAGATGAGGTTAGTTGAAAATTTAAGTTTAAATTACATATTTGTATACAAATATGCATCAATTCAGAATTTTTGGTATTTACATACATTACTACAAGTTAGTACACTTGGAATGTATGAATACACAAAGAAATTTAACAGCCTGTGTCAGTTAAATCAAAACAAACAATGATAGAAAGGTTATTTTTGTTCTTTAACTTAAAATAAAAAAAAATAACTGCTTATTTTTTTAATTTAAGTTAAAGAACAAAAATAAAGTAACAGTAAATATTTAAAAAAAAAAGTATTAAAATGCTTTTAAAAATTCTAATTTTTAAATTCTTACACCCATGGAAAGCTCCATTATGAGCGAGCAACAAAAGCTATATACTCAAATGGGAACGTGTTAGCTAGTATACTATAAAAGCGGACGCTCGCGTCTCGCTTCACGTGACTCACGTGACTTCAATCCTGTTTTTTACCAATTTCACAGGAACCATGGCTTTCCAAAGCTAAATTTATCTTTATTCCTAACTTCATACAAATCGGATCAGTAGTTTAGCCATGAAAAGGTAACACAAAACAGACATATTTAATTTCGATGATTCTTAATGAGAGAATCCTTTTCTTTTCAGTTGTATGTATTTTCCAGAAATTAAATATCACGTGTCTCAAACGGTGAAGGAACATCGTGAGGTAACCTGCATACCAGAGATTTTTCTTAGTTCTCTACGTGTGTGAAGTCTGCCAATCTGCATTGGTGAAGTCACATTTTGCCAGCGTGATGGACTATTGGCGTAACCCCTCTCATTCCGAGAGGAGACTCGTGCTCATCATCATATCAGCCGATGGACGTCCACTGCAGGACATAGGCCTTTTGTAGGGACTTCCAAACACCATGATACTGAGCCACCTGCATCCAGCGAATCTCTGCGACCCGCTTGATGTCTTCAGGCACTGAGGAATTTCGGACGAAAAGATATCGTGGAGTATCCCGAATGCTGCCCAGCCGAGTTGAATTTGGCGGTTCACCTCTTTCTCGAAATTAGACCTACCTAACTGGATCATATGTCCTAGGTATAAGTGTTTGTCTACAATTTCGAGTGCAGCGTTCTTAACTATAACAGTGTAACAGTGCTCAACAGTGAGCCGAACATGGGTTGATGACTCAGACCAATTATAGAAGGATCGCACTCATAGTCACGAACAAAATTTTCTGTCATTTTCTGAGGAAAACGAGCTTAGATTTGGTATATATCTTATACTAAACTAGAAATTTTTGCCCGTTTTTTACACAAAAAGGTATTTTTACGGAGCTCTTTAACCGACGAACACGATTACGACTATTTAACATCGATTCTATAGAGGCAGTATTTGTAATCGCATTAGATCGTTGACCATATACTTTGACAGAAAAGTACCGTCCAGCGAGGCAGGTCCTATACAATAATTGGTCTGAGGTTGATGATGATGATAATGGGTTAACTTGTTCCAGGTGCTTCTGTTCGAGAGGGCGACGTTCCTGGTGGTGTCGCACTGCCAGCGGCGGCCGCACCGCGACGCGCACCGCTTCGAGAAGGTGTCCAACATCGTCAAGCAGTTCAAGCTGTCGTGCTCCAAGCTGGCGGCGCAGTTCCAGAGCATGGAGGTGAGATGTTACCTTAATTCAGACATATAGTCCTCCAAAGCGGTGCGAGGCAGCGGAGCCGAGAAACGGAAAAGTATTAACCAATAGGATTGCACAAAATCTCCGCTCCCCTTCAGTGTATAGGGATTTTTTTTTATTCTTTACAAGTTAGCCCTTGACTACAATCTCACCTGATGGTAGGTGATGATGCAGTCTAAGATGGAAGCGGGCTAACTTATTAGGAGGACGATGAAAATCCACACTCCTTTCGATTTCTACACGACATCGTACCGGAACGCTAAATCGCTTGGCGGTACGTCTTTGTCGGTAGGGTGGTAACTAGCCACGGCCGAAGCCTCCCACCAGCCAGACCTGGACCAATTAAGGAAACCTCAATCGGCCCAGCCGGGGATCGAACCCAGGACCTCCGTTTTGTAAATCCACCGCGCATACCACTGCGCCACGGAGGCCGTCAAAATTAGGCCGTGATTAGTCCTCCAAAGCAGTGCGAGGCAGCGGAGCCAAGAAACACAGAAGTATTAACCAAAAGGATTGCACAAAATCTCCGCTCCCCTTCAGTGGATAGGGACTTGCGAGCTAGTTTAAAAATTCATATGAAACCGGTAAGCGGAGCGGGGAATCCCGTCTGCAACTCGGCTTCGCATTAATTTCTAACTACGCTCCGCAGCCTCGCTCCTCTCCGGTGGACAGATAGAGTATGCAGGTTTGCTCCGCATTAGTCCATTTCTCCGCTCCGCTGCCTCGCTCCGCTTGGTTGACAGGCAGCCTTATTCATTAACTTTTACATATGTTAGTTATGTAAGAAAGTGAGTTTAAATGTAATAGGTCCCATTAAAAAGAAAATTGAAAAGCAAAATAGTGGGAGATCGACCAACACTGCTTTAGGGCCAGCACTAATGATCAAACATGTTTGACAAACCTATCAAGCTTGACTTTTTCACTAAGCAATTGACAAACTTCAATCAAAAGTTGCAGACAATCATATTGTTTGACAAACATGTTTGAGTTGTTAAAAAGTTTATTTGTTTGACAAACATGTTTGATCGGTTTAATTGTTTTCAGGGTCTTACCTCCGGTCCTACTATACAGCATCACCATTCTAGCACCCAACCCCTAACGTCTTTTACCTTCTAAAACTGACTCAAGACTAGACGCCATAGCTTGGCAAGTTCGTTCGTAACACTCCTGTTTGTCCGCGAGAGCCGGGGGCGTGTAGCGATGAATGAAAAACCACGACTGATGCACTTCACTTCCCCGCACGCACAATTTCAAACCCGCGCTGTCTTTCTCCCCGTCGCCCGCATATCATGGGAGTGTTAATTCATTAGTCTTAAATTTATTTCACTTACTCAGGTACGGAACAGCGTATTCGCAGCGTTCATAGACGGCTTCACCAGCAACACATACGTCATGGTGGAGATGTCGGACCCCAAGATACCCTCGGAGGCGGCTCTCATCAACATCAGGAACGCGAGGAAACACTTCGAGAAGCTCGAGAAGGTGTCCTCCAGCCCGCCCAACCAGTACCAGTAGACCGGATCTGGTAGACCAGTACCAGTAGACCAGATCTGGTAGACCAGTACCAGAAGACCAGATCTGGTAGACCAGTACGAGGAGACCAGCAGGGTTATTATGTAACTACTTGAATGGTACACCGAGTTACATAATAACCCTGCTGGACTGGTAGACTAACAAGTCTTCACCAGCACCGAGACATTACGAGATCATTTTGCTTACATATCGATCTCTTTGGTTCCATCGCAATTAAAGAGCGATATTTATGCTCTTTCGTTGTAATGGGATTGTCCGGTGAGATTTATCCTGTCTCTGATTGTCCGGCCGCTCAGATATTGCGTTTCAATCAATAGAAAACAGTCTCTTGAAGTTTGTCTTTTGTGACGTCACATTCGCATACCGCGCTAAATTAGCGGTGTTTTGAAATTGCAGATAATAATGGGGTTTTTTTTTCGTGATTTTACTTTCATTATATTTTTGCTGTCAATAATAAATATGAAAAAGCCATGGGTATTTCCTGTTCAGTTTTGTTTTTTTCATGTATTGCATGTAATGATAAAATATTGGCTGATAGTCGTTTACAAATATCTTTCTTACTTGTGAGTTGTTCATTTATGTTAATATTTCTCGTAATTAGAAAGAAAGAAAGAAAGAAAGAAAAATGCGTTTATTTCAACATTAGCTGACGCCGCGCAGTTTCAACCGCGTGGTTCCCGTTCCCGTAGGAATACGGGCATAATATATAGCCTATAGCATTCCTCGATAAATAGGCTATCTAACTCTGAAAGAATTTTTCAAATCGGACCAGTAGTTCCTGAGATTAGCGCGTTCAATCAAACAAACAAACTCTTCAGCTTTATAATATTAGTATAGATTATGCGAGGTGTAGCATAACCCAGAAAATGGCACCAGCTCAGCATAATGTCCTTTTATAGCATACAGCGCCGATTTTCAGCTGGAACCACAAATCGGGTATCGCTACGAACAAACTAAATTATGAGAAGTACATATTAACTTTGAATGTATAAGAAACCTATAATTGCGTATACGATTTTTCATTTGGTTACGTTAAAAAAGTTTTTTTTTTCGATTCTTGTTTCTTTTCTTTCGAACTAGTTTATTTTACAAATATGCCGACGATTTTTGTTTTTTTCTATCTATTAATTAGTTAATTGACTGACTTTTAGGCTGGTCGCATACGTTTCGTTTTCGAATCCGTTTTTCGTGTTTGGAAAACCTAATGCATGAAATAAAATATATTAAATGACGCACATGTACGGTTCTTTCCGAACAGAACAAATTCCGCGCGTACGTAACGAAATGCTAGTGTAACGTAACGTAACGAAGAGTAGTGCTAATAACGCTCTTAGGGGTCTCGCGGAATTCCAAATCGAAATTACGCATTGGAAAAACGAACACGAGTGACCGACCTTAATAATGAGGATGATGACTAGGTTTGAATATATTGATTTTTATGATACATTCGGGTAAATTAGGTCAATGTTAACTAATGTATACATAAAAAGCAAAAATTGTCTGGATATTTGCAAAATAAATAAAATTATAAAATTTCAAAATCTACTAAAAATATTTTATCGTAATTAGATGAAAATTCATACAGTTTTAACTTCCTTACATCAAATGTGACATTTTTTAATAAATGAACTATAAACATAAACGCACAAATAACAAAGATATTAGTAATTTTGTTTGACCGCCCATACAAATCTAACGATCATTATGTACCTACGACGTCATTCATTCGTACCGTTTTGTATGGGGCGGTATTCAGGGTTACATTACCTGCGACGTCATTAGTTCGTGCCATTTTGTATGAGGCGTTTTTCAGGGATCCGCGGCAACGCCGCAAATCTGACCCTTTAAATCGCTGTAGCTCCGAAAGTAGTGATCGCAGATACCCTGTTACTTTTACAAAATTGCTTTACTATTAGCATACTCTTAATACAATCTAAAAAACTGTCATCATCCCTATTGACCTAATTTTCCCGAATGACTCATAAAAATCAATATATTCAAAAGGTTAAAGGGGTTAAAACAGGGAAAGTTAAAGTCAAATACCCAATTGTCACTGTATACCAATTTCGCTATTATTGTTTGCTCTATAAGACATGTAATCGGAGAACGATTAGCATATTGCTTGCTAAAGCTAAGTAGGATCCCTTTTTTTCTTTGAAATAAAAATAATATTTAATTATTTATTGTCTTGCTCCCAGCGACTTGTAAATGTCAAATCAACTAAATATGTAAACATAAAACTGGATTTAAAATGTAAATAAATTATATGTTAATTTCACTGTACCTAATTTAATTATGTTGGAACTAGCCTGTCGACACTTGTAGGATGGGTTACCTTTAAAAATCCATTCATATTCATTGTTTTACTATAACCAGATTAATGAGAAACCGGAGTCTTTACTAAACTGTATGAATTTCCTTTGGGACGGCTTACCTTCATCTAAATTCCATACTTCGCCACAAATAACAGCGCCCGAGGGTATGACAAAGAAAACTAGAAAGATGAATGGGAATGACATTTGCTATCGACAGGTGACGTGATCAAGATCTGTCATTCCCATACATTTTTCTAGTTTGCGAAGCGTTAACGATCGTAGAAAGAGAATCGACATGCCACTTGGCTAGGGGGGCAGGGCCCGATATCTTACAAGCGTGAACAGGCTGTCACAAATCGTATCATTCCCCGAAAACAATTTAATATAAATAAAGAAAAGATAATAATTGTTTAATTAATATAAATTCTCGTTAATTATTAAAATTATACATATTAAATTTATATAAAAATTAAAAATCGAAGTTGTTACAAGTTAAAATAATATTGTGCTAAACGGTCTTTACCATTAACATCTGATAGTGATCGTTACAGTGTATTAATTATTATCAACCTACGCCCGCCATCCCGAATTAAATAAGCGTGCTGGGTCTAAACTCTAAATCCAGGCTAGAAAGAACTGTTGCCAGTGGAAAAATTACGTTTGAAAAGCACTAGAGAAGGCCTATTCCTAAAGAACACTAAAACATAGAAATCTCAATAACAAGTTGCTTTTTCTTTAATCGCTTTGTCATTAAGATTTGTATGAACAAGAGATATTTATTTTTGTAAAGCGATGTTAATTTTCACACCGGTATATTCGATCACTTAGGATAAGTAAATTAGTTATTTTTACAGACAAATGTTATTGCATCAAAGACGTTTTGTTCAAAATGTAGAGTCCTTTCAAAAGATTTAATTTATTTTTGCTCTTAAGGGTTTTCTATTTTATATATTTCTTATTTTGTACTATATATTAGATAATATTATGTATTCATGTTACATATCGGAATAAGCTCTTCCTAAAAACAATAAATACTTAATTAGTTATCGTATTTTTATTATTTGTTACCACAACAGTATATGGGGTTTGGGGGAGCTAAGAACATTTGCCAGTCTAGTGAGTTCTAACATCTTCCTAAAATCTTAAAGACGTCTCTCTTTGAAGACCTTTGAAACCTCATGTCTTCTAAAGAAGTAAGAACTTGACACCTAGTGTGTGTGAAGTGGTGCTAACACTCGATCATTGAAGAGAAACATAGACAAAATTTTATCCAATGGCGCCGAAGTAGTCCTCTTTCGGACCAACGCAATGAAAGAGATAGCAGTAGATATTTCTGGTTGCAGCACCCATTGGTTGAATTTTCTCTATTTCTCTTCTCGAGATAATATCGTTGGTCGCATATTAGTGCCACTGGCCACTTATTGAGTCTGGACCGTAGTGGCTTTGTAGCAATCTATGATACGTCTCGGAAATAAGCTATATAAATGCTAAAATTAAAACGCGTGAGGCGCGCGGTGTGACGCCCTGCCGCCGCTCCCTGCGTACCGCTGATATCTAAAATCTCTTATCCTGAGAGGAGACTCGAGCTCAGCAGTGAGCCGAATATGGGTCGATAATGATGAATGAGGTACCTATGTAGTTATTGCAGACTCTGTCTATACTTAGGTAGGTATTTAGATTACAGAAATACTAATCATGTTATCAATATCATACTGTTAATCATTACAGAACACGAGATTTCGAGCGTGCATGACAATCTATTTTAATAAAACGTATCTATCTATATCTACCTTATCTAGGTGACACTTCAGTATCGCGTGCAATATCATTTTAGTTTTACAAAGTTTCTAACATTTCTACGATATTTTGATTTACAGCATGATGATGATGCAATGCACATATTATTTAAATAGCTTAGCAAATTCGTTCGTAACACTCTCGATGGACCGCGCGGGCCGGGGGGCGTGTAGCAATGAATGCAAAACCCACGATATATACGGGGATTTTGTCATGAGTTTGTTCATGCAATGTCACGTAGATCATATGGACCCACTGTTTGCTTTACTCCGACAATATTCCATATATTCCGAACGTATTATTTCTATTACTAAAACTTAGTAAATTTTCCTGGAAAACACACCCATGGCAAACCATTGCGTCATAATATCAAATAGTAACACATGCTTCTTACATAATGCCGTGCATGTAAATACATTGTCGGTTTGACGTCATTCTGGAATTACACCATCCAAATAAAAGCAGCAATGGAAAACTAAATAAACGTACGTGACGTGCGCAGTTTCACCCGAGTTTCCATGAAGGCGATAAAAATCTATATAGGTAGTAGGTATACGTAGGTTTTTACGATTAACATTACCGTCTATCGTTCAGTTTCCTTTAGTAGCTCTTTGCTCTTTGTCGGTTTTGTGATAGAGTGGTCGATTGGTTGACGCTTGATAAAACTTCGTTTGGTTAAGTTTCGTCATAAAGGCATCAGTGGCTTACGTTGACACAGTTACGACATCACCAGTATAATTTGTGTCCCATATCAGTGACCTTGACCTTCTAATACGGTGAGTTGGCTATTTTGATAATCATTTTTATATCTTGGTATATTTTTCTAACCATACGGACGCCTGCGATTTTGTTTCTATATTTTCTAATCTAGTTTATTGAAAGCAAATAAAACGTAATTTGGGTAATTATAGTGGGTGCCTATACCCAGGGAGGTATCATTGATTTATTAATATATTCGATGGACATAAATAGTTAAGATCTGTATTCACATGATGAGGTTGTTACTCGTACAGCCGTAGAAAAAGTTTCGCTATTTTAAAGGTAGATTTTATTTTTTAATAGGTAACCTAGGTCCACAGGTTGATTCTCAAATTAACTTTTTTCTATTCAACAACTTTTTTTTAATAGGAATTCATGAGAAAGTCAGCGTATGCCTACTTAAATCATTGTTGTTAAAAATGCCAGTAGGTACTTACTTATTTCATTCAAATTCATTTAATAAAATCAAAATTAAAAATATAGAGGCTAGATATAGAGAGATAAATGAAAAATATTTTTTTGACTGAAGATATAGGTACATACCTATAGGATTACAAGTAGGGACATAATAGCGAAAATTAGCAGCGATTGTCTAATTACCGTTATTTTTTATTTTCAAAAGACCTAGGTAGGAAGACACGTAGTTAGGTACCCACTTCACTTAATTCGATGCTTACTAATTTTAAACACCTTAATTACTTAAGAAGATTGTCTTTTAAACCTGCTTATAATTTAAGACGATAAATAAATGCCCGTAAGTAAGAGGGACGATATGACAACTTTTACTATTATTCTTTTAATGGTTAATTAAAAGGTAGGTAGGTAACATTTAAAAATATTATTATCATAAAAATTACCGAGTGTAGTCGTTAGTTTTAGTTGTACCTTCCTATTAACTAATAATATATGTATTTAATGTGTAATATATTTAATTAGGTACTCTGTATACTTATACATACATAATGGCCCTCGCTTTTATCCTAAGTATGTTCAAATATCAGAGTAGCTATTTATCTAACTTATAAACAGTTTTCAGCAATGCATGTACCGCAATTACTGGCCGCGACCATTGGTTTTTTTTATTAATTAGCCGTCGTTATTTGATCTGACCGCGGAAAAACCTTCGAACGATGTTAGAATTATCTAAGTATCTTTATTAAGGATCACCCCAAATTTAAATCAGTTGGGGCGATCGTCAATCTTTATAGAAAAAGGAAAAAAATAAATAAATAGATATATAGATAAATATATCCCTTTTTTTAGAATTAGTTTATTTATCCTACAAATAAAACATTTCCGTATTTCAGTTTACAAAATGGCCCAAAATAAACCGGTATTCGATTATCACGAGGAAACTCAGTCGGAGAAGTTAGCGAGGAAAACAAAAGAATCTCCATTCATGGTTATCGGTGAGTAATATTAAAATATTATCTCTGTTTTTAGGGTTCTGTAAAGGGAAAAACATATCATCATCATTTCCATCATTATCAACCCATATTTCATTATCTCACTGTTGAGCTCGAGTCTCCTCTCAGTATGTCCACCACGCTGGCTCAATGCGGATTGGCAGACTTCACACAGAGAATTAAGAAAATTCTCTCGAATACAGGTTTCCTCGCGATGTTTTTCTTTCACCGTTTGAGACACGTGATATTTATTTTCTTGAAAATGCACACAACTGAAAAGTTGGAGGTGCATGCCCCGGACCAGATTCGAACCCACACCCCCGGAATCGGAGGCAGAGGGCATGTTCACTGGGCTATCACGGCTCGCCAAAAAAAACCATATAAGATTAATAATTTAAGCAACGGTTTACGTATCCACTCTATTAGGATAAACTTCGTAAGAAAAAAGCCCAATAAGCATTCCTCGACCCAAGATTCGAATCCAGAAATGTGGAGTAATTGACGATGTACAACATTTATTGATGGAATGTGTTCAAAATGGTCAGGAAAGAGAAGACTTAATCAGTAATTTAAACTTAAATAGGAAAGATGTAGGTTTGTTTAATACCATAATGGCTTTTCCAATGTCTGGGGAAGCCAGGATGGTGTATGATCTTTGTTTAAAAAAGTAGATTTTAAATTAAGTAGTTTAATATATAATTATTTTAAGTTATACTGATTAGGGTACGATAGGGCTGACATATTTTTTGGAAAATAAAAGTCCTTAAAAAATTCAAGAATAAAAAAAAATAAAACCACCAAGACAATGCGACAGTAAATTGGGCACTGCGCGGTCAAGCAGTAGTTGAATGAAGATTACCCCACTCCATAAATATACACATTAGAGATGACATCATTATAAGATGTACCTATGATGTAATCACAAATGTTTTTATTCATTTACCTAGATCTATCTAGTATCTAGATATATTATAATCATACGAAGAACACTAAACTTGTGCATGTGCTGTGGTTGCCTCGTGACGCAATATAAACTGAATTATAGACAGCGTGTTTATTTTCGTAATTTGTTGTAGCGAATAGCGATAGTCATTCTGCATGTTAGATAATTAGGTATCTATCTGGTTAGTGGTTTAAATACCCGCCAAAACTTAGCTAAGTATTTCTATTTTTTTACCTATAACTTTATTTTAGGGCATCATCCCCTAATTCTAGCAAACTTTACAAATACCAGCAACTCGATTTAAACCTCAATTATTGCTTTACGGTCAGACTTGATGTAGAAATGATAGGTCATGCATTCTATTCCCGCTCACTGGACTATTGTAGTAGTTTTTACTACCTACGCATTGTCCCATAACACATTCCTGATGTTAGCTACTGTGAGTCTTTCCAACTAATTGGAGCAAATCAGTTTTATTCAAAACTGATCGTGTATTGGTCGCGATTTGCATGATATAAGTTCGATACAGTGAGTAGCGCTATAGATTGGCAAATTCGTTCGTAACACTACCAATTCCCCGCGCGCACGACCTCATACCTGCGCAGTCCTTTTACTCTGCGCTGCACGTACGACTTCACACCCGCGCAGTCCTTCCCCCTCCCGCATATCATGGGAGTGTCAGCAACGAACTTGTCAAGCTATAACGGCGGACATGCAGATCGCGACCAACACACTGCCAGTTTTATCGTATGTCCTGTCGTTAGCGCTGCAGACTCGTGGACTTATTGGATGGTGAGTGGCTAACAAGAGACAATTCCCACTACCTACCTTCTCTGCTCTGGTAGATGAAAAGGAATGCGTGTACCGTGTCCGAATCCCATCGGTTCTTCATATTATTTACGTTATAGTGATTTATTCAATCTCTTGTCTTTCCAGGAATTGCTGGTTTAGCATCAGCAGTGGGGTATGGGGTGTACTCCTACAAGAACCGTGGAGCCATGAGCACCAGCGTCTTCCTGATGCAATTCCGTGTGATCGCTCAAGGCTTAGTGGTCGGGGCGTTGACCGCTGGCATGGGCTACTCACTATACCAAACCTATATTCATAAACCCAAGCCTGTTGAAGCCGAACACTGAACAATGAAAAATATGTTCTTTCACTCTATTGTTTTCTCTTACTCTTTACTGTTCGCGCATTATAAATGGAGGTAGTCTAATTCTTCAATAGCTCTGAGTAAAGGATCGGATTCAAATTCGATATGCCTTAGGTTCAGGTTTCGAACCATATAGGTCTGTGGACTATTGTCGTACCCACTCCTAACATAGGCTTTCTGACTATTTAAAGGAAAAGGGGAATATTAGTTAGGTATATTTCAAAATATGTACAGTGCCTGATTAAGGTGACTTGATGCTTTGCAATCTTCCCCTGTGGGATCTATCCTTAAATACCTTAAAGGCTAATCCAGGACTACCTATAAAAAAATATGCGACCAGTGTTTAACATAAGGAGTTCTCGTCTATTTTAAATAATAAGTGTGTGAAGTTTCATTTAGGTAATATAGCTAGTAAGAATCTATTTATGTAATATGTATTTGTAGATATAAATAGATGTATGAAAGAGAAAAGAATACCTTTGATTATATAAATATATCTATGAAGAATACATAGGCAATATTTATGTTACTAGCCTGGTTACTGCCAATCCATTTTGTCTTGGGTTTGAATCCCAATTACGAGTACCACCCTGCCGTGAAAGGCATACCACTTCGCAAATAAGCGTCTCGTGGACCTACTGTTGCTTAGTGGTCATCAGATGAGATTGTGGTCAAGTGCGAGCCTATTTCATATTTAAAAACAAAAAAAAATCAAATAAACAATTCCTCTTTGATGTTAGCACTCTATAGTCTTAGTTACAATCTTACAAGATGGTATTGGCATCGGAGATTGGTATAATTATGGGAGCACAATTAATGGTCTTTGAGTCCTATGTCTATGAATAGTTTTTGTCATAATAAGTGCCTGTTAAATGATAATAATTAAAATACACCCAGTAGACTCCGCGCCACAAAACAAGCTGCCGTAGAGGCTGCGCTAATGTCTTAATGGCGCACATTGTCATTTGGTAATAGCGATTTCATTGTCAATAATATGGGTAAGGCGCTGTCAATTTTAGTTCATTTTTCATTTGATTTTAGCCGCGGGACTTCCTTCTTGGCGCGGAGTCTACTACATATTACATACTTGAAATAGACCTATTAATTTTTTACTTTCAAATATATTGAAACTATTTTAAACTTTTGTACAACTGTGATAAGGTTCATTATATAGTTTTATTAGAAAAATATATTTCATATTGATGTGTAAAAGTTGCTTGATGAAGATAATGTCATATTTTATGACTTTGTAAAACTACAGTAAAACCAAAGTATTATGTAACGTTTTGTAAAATCTTAGTTGATGAAGATTAAATTATTTGGTATATGTACTATAACAAATTGTTTTATTTATTAATTTAAATCGACGAGAATAACAGATTTTTTTTCAAATTAATTTAGCAACAAAATAGTAATGGTCACTCAAGCTTCTCATTAAATATTTACAAAGCTGATAAAATAAAATACCTACTTCAGTATTAGTACAAAAAATCGATTGTCAAATTAAAAAAAGTTTGTAGTATGAATGTTTGTAATACAATTACTATACCTATTACAATTTAATATATCACATTTCATATAAGATTCTAACCACTTTAAAAGAACTCTCACAAACACAACTTTAATACTGAGTATAATCATTCACAATATATTATTATTTAAGTGAGAAAAGGAAATATAATAAGTATGAATGCAGTAAAGTTTAAAAGCTAAAATCATACAAGTCTTAATGCTGAATTGAGAATCTACGTATTGGGAGTAAGGAGCCAAACAGAACATGCTGTATAACTGGGAATTTTGCCAGAACCTCCTTTTTATACATTTTTATTAGTCCCTGGTTTATTTTGGACCATGATCCCACTGCACTGATGCTCCACAATTGATTAGAATGCTCAGCGAAAGGTCCCTTTTTCACTTCCTTAATGTATTTAATACAGGAGAGGAACATATACTCCTGTGCATATTTATCAATTATATCATCTTCCAAGAATTTGGCGGGTGGATAAATTCTAGGCTGGTCGACAAGCTGTGAACTTCCCCATATGAATGGAACAAACTGATAATCATCCAAACTCCAAACCCCATGACTTCCAGCTGGTTCCATCCTATATGTCTGCTGCAATCTTCTAACAATATCGAGATATTTGTTGAATACTAAAAATACAGTTGCCACATTGTCTTCCATTTGTAAATAGCATATTTTGTACAAACAACATAGAAACATGATAAATGACATTTCATGGCCAGTACCATAGTCTATTCTAGTTGCATTCCCAAAGCTCTCTTCCAAGTATACCTTTATTTCTGGTATTGCTAAATGTAGTTGGGATGGCATGACTTCTTGCAACAATTCCGTGGAGCAACTTTTAACTTTGGTCAACCAATCTCTAAATGAGGTATTACCAAATCTCTGCGGCTGCTCAACAGGTGGGAACTCTGTTATCAAAATGTTGAGTTTCTCCAATAAGTTGACCAACTTTGTGATGTTCTCTGAAACCTTGCAGTCAACTGATAATGGCTTAGCCTTGATGGCCTCGTTAAGAGTGGCAATAAAACCTGTGTATTCCATGTATGCTTCAGACTTTTCCCAAATGGCCATGTCTGTTATTGTTTTGACTGCTTTCTCTGGCTCTAGGAAGCGGTGGTGGGCCGGGAGTGCCGGAGATGCCTTTTCAATTTTAGTGCCATCGCCAATAACACTTTCTTTGTTCATCTATGAATAAACAAAATACACATCACTATCTAGTCCCAAAGCAAGCATAGCTTGTTGAGTGTTAATGAAAAGGTATGGGTTATAGCTTTATGTACAGAAAAAAAGTCTGAATCTTTAAGTATTATTGTTCTGAACACTTTCAATACAAATAAAAGATGATAATTAGTGGGTTATGCAAATCAATATAAAAATTCAAGTTTTTTGAGTCAACTTTGTCACATTTATTTATTTGGTTTAAGTTTCCTTAGAAATAATTCTGTTTTCATGTAAAGTTGTAAAGTGAGCCTATTATTGATGAATTTAAATTTGACCACTAAAATAAGAAAACCAAAATAAAAAAATAAAAAAATATAAATTAAATTATTTGTACTATTTTATTCTGTAAACATGTAAGTAACAAATGAATGATAATCTAGTGTGGATTAATGCAGGACAAGGTCAATGACATGTTTAATTAGCACTCATAAATTTAAATACAAACAAAAAATTCAAAATCTCTGTCTTTACGATTAAATTTGGATTGATAAAATGTATCTTTGAACATTTTTAATCAGTTCTCATTTGAACAGTTTATCTGCGTAGCATTAATTAATTACGCATTCCGATTTAATTTGCCTCAATACGGCGCTAGTTCAGTCGCCCGCGATAAGCTTGCGGCTTCCCGATGAAGGTCAGAGATGTCAAAACGGACCTAAGCTACACACATGGTTAAACCCTCGTCTTTCTAAACGTAGTAGTTGCCGGCCAGGCAGAAGTTCCAACAATGGAGAGAATATTGCGCGGCATAATGCGATATCGTATTTTGGACCGGGCAACCATGGTTAAACAGTTCCAAGAAGTCAAGGATAATCCAGTGGTATGTACAGGCAACTAACCTTTATCTCTTGTGAATACACTTTTAAATTGTACCACAAAGAAATTGATTGTCACTTTCAGTGGGTATTCATAATAGCATTAACGTTATTTAAGCGAAAATAAATTTGTTTTCCATTCCAATAGTATTTTTGTTGGGTTCAATTTAAATAAATTGACATTGACATTGACATTGAGTTGAGTGACAACTGACAGTCCACAGTTGTCGATGATAGTTACCACCACAGAGGTGACCTACAAAATGTGTAATTGACACACAGACAAAATGTAAATACTTGACTTGATAGGCCAAGAGACATCTCATAATTACAAACTATAGTTGGGTATTATATCAAACCATTTTCGGCTCACTGCTGAGCTCGAGTCTTCTCTTAGAATGAAAGGGATTAGGCCTATAGTCCACAACGCTGGTCCAATGCGGATTGCCAGACTTCACACACGCAGAGAATTAAGAAAATTTACTGGTATGCAGGTTTTCTCACGATGTTTTCCTTCACCGTTCGAGAAACGTGATGTTTTCTTAATATGCACACAACTGAAAAGTTGGAGGTGCATGCCCCGGATCGGATTCGAACCCACACCCTCCAGAATCGGAGGCAGAGGTCATATCCACTAGGCTATTACAGATCTTATCATATTATCATTATTACTACTTATATAATGTTATATTTAATACATTTCAAATATTTTAGCCAAAAGCCATATTTTACACATGCATGGACAGTAGGATGATACCTACAAGATTTACCGAAACCTGTGTAGGAGATATGTTTGTTGGTTAGTATTGCGTAATACTATTATTATTACAATGCATTATTTTATTCGTAAAGAATAACCTAAGTAATGATAAAATTTATATTATGATTACAGTAAGAAATGCCGGAAATCTTATACCGCACTCTCAACATTTTGTAGATGAAATGACAAGTTGTGAACCTGCTGGCTTAGAACTCGCCTGTATTATCAATGATATCAGGCATGTGATTGTGTGTGGTCACAGTGACTGCAAAGCCATGAATTTACTTTACAAACTTAAAAGTAAAGAAGAATCAAGCTTAGTAAGATTTTTATATCAATCTTAATAGAATTCTTGCGTTACACAAAATAGTTCTCTTAATTTAACAATTATTGTCTTTCAGGAACAAAGAAGAATCTCTCCGTTGAAATCGTGGTTGTGTTCTCACGGGAAGTCAAGTTTAAACAAGTTTCTTGAAATTGGGGATGATTTTGAAAAGCCCATTCTGTTTACTGGAGAAACACCACAAAGAAAATTTGTAGCTTATATTGACCCGGAGAATAATTTTTGTATTGAAGACAAATTATCGCAGGTATAATAATAAAAAAAAAATCAAAACTAATCAACAAAAATAATATTGAATATTAAGTAATTGTAATATTATTCCAGGTAAATACACTGCAACAACTGCAAAACATTGCATCTTATGGAATGTTAAAAAAAAGACTCGAGAGACACGATTTACATATACATGCTTTATGGTTTGATATTTACACCGGCGATATATACTATTTTAGTAGAAGAGCTAAGAGATTTCTAATAATAGACGAATCTAGTTATGAAATAATATTGTCAGAAATTAGGAGATACTATTCTTGAGAATGAAAATATATCAGTGGTTACATAATTTAATTTTATAAATAAACCAAATCCAGCGGGAACATAGATTTTCCGGGATGTAAAGTAGCCTGTGTGTTAATCCAGAATAAAACCTATTTCCATTCAAATTTCAGCCATATCGCTTTAGTAGCCGCTGCGCAAAGGAGAAACATACATACACACCTACACACAAACTTTTGCCTTTAAAATATTAGTGTGATAAAAATGCTTTAATATTTTAAAATATATAACATAAATAAATATTTTATGTATTAAAAGGAAAAAAATAAAAAACATTGCCTGGGACCAAATGTATAGACTCAAGTGGATGAGGTATCCAATTTTATTATATTTTGTCCACAGAAGAATAATAGGTAGCAGATATAGCACAAATACAAATTCAAAAACAAATACAGTCTCAGGTAAGTACGACACAAAGAGTCTCATCGGAATCCAATCAAATATTATTCAAGATATATTGCGTTTTGATGATTCTCTTGAGGTTTTGTATTAAAAAAGATTTAACACTAACAACAATTATGTAAAATATTACTAAAATAGACTAATCAATATTTAGCTATGAAAAGATACTCTATCTTCTTTCTTTAGTTTCGTGAACAGTTTTTTAAAATATTTAACACCATAAAACGCCATTTTTATTGAATAGTATTAGAAATTACTAATGTGGCGATTTATGTCGTACTAACTTAAAGAGGTATTCTATTTTGAATATGTATTTTGATTGGCTGCGTCACTGCCTTATTCCGTGAGCTCTATCTGCCTATTATTCTTTAATCTGTGCTTATTATGATCATGTTTATAAAATGATAAACGAGGTGTGTATTATTCATTTATTAATACAATAAGCAACCAATATTTTTTGTAATATTAAGTTTTCTTACGTCATATTAGGATGTATTTATAGGTACGCAAGTATAACTTGTCTTGAATGTTTGCATTTGTTACTTATTTATTTTTATGTTTTGTACTTTTTCATTTGATTAAACGAATAGCTTTATTTATAAAGTGCCTATTTCATTCATTGTTTTAATTAGTACTTTGATCTAAAAGTTAATGGTTTAGAGTTTAGACCAGTTTAAAGTGCGTCTTAAATTTCTTCATGCAAACGAATGATATAAAAATTGGAAGGCACAATTAGATTTTGCAGTTTCATATCAAACACCTCTAAAGACTGGATAGAAGCAGGCGTTACTTTGCGGAAGTTCATCATGATTATATAATGATTTATTTATTTTGCTATCATCCGCGAAAATTCGGCGAACCCATGCGACAACGTCACCCAGGTCCGACAAAATACTCTCTACGTAGGTACGTTTCACCCCGAAACCGGAGCATCCTCAGGAGATGTTGACTCTACAACGTACAATTGCAAAGTCACGTGCACGTTGTATTAATATTAGTCTAAACGCGTCAAACGGCGCGGCGTCCGAGTACAGAGATCATACACAGTGGAAAAGAGCTAATTACTTCTGTCAGTAAATTAGAGATGCTAAGGAACTCTGTAACCGTAACCTAATATTCGAAATAAAATTATAGCTGTAACCGTAACGGCGTAACAATTTAAATGTAAATTTTTTCCATTTTATTTATCTAAAAAATAATATCCATACGTGCACGTATTCACGTATAATATACGACCGTCTAGGACAGTTACGCTCACGCTCCATTTTCTGACGGTGCAGCAAGTCACTTGCTCCTAAGCTATAAAATTGACATTTTGTGTCCTTTTTCTTCACTATTTGCTATGTACACATTAATTAGAGGGACAGGCTAAACGTCATCAATGATTGACGTTTGTGATTGTCATATTTCTGACATTTCTTCATAAAATTCTTTTTTTCTCCATATTAAAACAAAAATGGTGTGAGAGTGAACAAGGTTAGACCTTAATGTGATGCAATGTTGTCGGAATTTTTGAAAATTATATAATTCCAATATAAATTTTCCGTGTGGTGCGTAAGGTAACAAAATTCTTTTAATAGTACAAGTTGTTTTAGGGGCCTGCTGTAAAGACATAGAAGTAATATTATAATTTATTTGGTTTTGTGCCAGTTTTTACATTAAGTATTGTTTTAAACGTTCTTTTAATATTCTGTTATTATATAATCGAAAGACTTTTATGTTTAATTATTTCTGATATCTGCAACTGCTTTACGATATATAATTTACCTAATTGATATTCTAATAAAATTTTCAGTGGAATCTCAGTAATTATGAATCCCAAACAGAACGTATTCGAATATAAAGATGAATCTCAAGCTGAACGGTTTGCAAGGAAGTCTAAGGATTCGCCCTTTATGATTATAGGTATGTTTCTTTTCAAGGTCATCAATAGGTTAAGTACCTACTTTTATGATCAGCAATTTACTCTTCAAGCAATTTTGTCTTCAGGAGATATGTTGCAGGTCTCATGTTAAGTTAAGTAAAGACATACAAGAATTCTACAAATTTATAATTTTTGTTATATTTGCAGGTATTGTAGGACTTATAGGTGTATGCAGTTATGGTGTGTATGCATTCAAGAACAAAGGCAAAATGAGCACTAGTGTATTCCTGATGCAATTGCGAGTCGCTGCCCAAGGCACTGTTGTTGCAGCACTCACGGTAGGAATAGGATACTCCCTATCTCAAAGATTACTACATAAAGGAGAAAAAAATGAATGAAAATTACTTATATATACTTAAGTAGCCAATTTTTTAAATTATTTTAGATGCAATTAATGTGAATGTGTATCTAAATGTTAGATAAAAGCTGAAATAAGTATATTCCTTCTAATTATGTAATGCCACTTGTGCAAAAATGTGATTACCTACTTGTAAAGCATTGATTTAAGTTATATATGAATCTTGTAACAAACAGTTTTTATACAAAATAGTAGAATTTGCACAAAAGAATTCTGATCTGCATGCTTGGTTATTTTTGTTATTAACACAACACAATATCACCAAAACTATGTTGTAGAAAAATGTTTATTGTGTAGCATTATGAGTAAAATCACAATATTTCATTTTAAAATGATGAATTTTAGGTACTTTTATATTATACACACATGTATAATATAAAATTACTTACTGACTTTCTTTACATATCATCAACATCAGGAAGAAGTTACACAAAATGTTATATCCAATACATAGATTCTCTGTACTTTTTGCAATCAATCAACCAACCAAGTATTCTAGTACATACTTGGTATTATTAAAACATTTAGTTTATTATTTAATTTTTAAGGAGTTAATAATTAATCTTTGTGTTCTGTGATTTTAGAAGGTATACAGTGATTTTTGGTAATGTTAGAGTAATACTTGCAAATTTATTTATATAATTAATTTTGTATTTGTACATAAATATCAAATATTTCTTTTCAATTTATCACTAAGAAAAACTCCACATACCTGGCAATAGTATTAAGGAAAAAAAGAGATATTTATTAAAAATGTTGCTTCTGAAACTTGGTATTTTTATAATAGCTAGGAACCTGTTCTATGATAATGAGTATGGCTTTAGTTTTTAAGCTAATTTTGCATTGATGTTTATGACTTCTTATATTATATTAGTAGTTATTTTTATCATGGGACCATTGCCTTGAATAAATTAGGAGGGCATGTACGTTAGGTACTCTCATTTTTCTACAATGTGCTTTACTGATACATAACTTGTTTAAGAACACCTTTTAAACTGGACAAGTGATAGAAGTAAAGAATGTTGACTATTTATTTTAATATTAGGCTATAGTGCATAATAAGCAGCCGAGCAAAAAGCCTTAGCTGATAGAGTACCACCATTAGTAGTCCCAAGGGGGCGGGAATCAAACCGAAATCCTCCAGATCCAAACCAAACCAGAGATCAGTTTAAATATTTATTAATATTATAAAGACTTTCAGTTTGTAGTGTTTTACGAGTAGGTGGTAATTAAGGAATCTAGGTACTGAACAAAGTTTTTTTCACAGTCATTTTTGGCTGGTGAGAGGCTTCGGCCGTGGCTAGTTACCACCCTACCGGTAAAGACGTACCGCCAAGCGATTTAGCGTTCCGGTACGATGCCGTGTAGAAACCGAAAGGGGTGTGGATTTTCATCCTCCTCCTAACAAATTAGCCCGCTTCCATCTTAGACTGCATCATCACTTACCATCAGGTGAGATTGTTGTTAAGGGCTACCGCGCGGCGTCGGGTAGTCTAAACTTCTATACTAATATTATAAAGAGGAAAACTTTGTTTGTATGTTTGTTTGATTGTAATGAATAGGCTCAAAAACTACTGGACCGATTCTAAAAATTCTTTCACCATTCGAAAGCTAAATTATCCACAAGTAACATAGGCTACATTTTATTTTGAAAAAAAATAGGGTTCCGTAAGATATTTGGGTTTTTCGGACACAAGGTGTAAATAATCAACCAGAAAAGTAGGGTAGGGATAGGTAGGAGTAAGGTAGGGGTAAGTAGGGTAGGGTAGAGGTAGGATAGGGGTACTCGAAAGTTTACATCGAGTTTCACTCGGACGAAGTCGCGGGCGTCGGCTAGTCGTCAATAATTTGATTTTTCCCTAAGTACCTATATTGTTGTGGTAATTCGTTATTTGATTCGAAGAAATTGCCGTAAAATAGGTAAGTATATATTATCGACTAGTGGTGTGCACTTCATAGATGCAAAAATACACTGCCTACCCTAAGGACTTATCACACCTGGAAAGAAGGAATTTTCTATTTTGTACGATTTGTGCACGTACAAAATAGAAAATTCCTTCTTTCCAGTCCCTAGTTAAAATCCTTGTCTACGCCACTGGTATCAACCCAAATTCAGCTCACAGCTGAACTCGAGTCTCCTCTCCGAATGAGAGGGGTTAGGCCAATAGTCTACCACGCTGGCCCAATGCGGATTGCCAGACTTCACACACGCAGAGAATTAAGAAAGTTCTCTGGTTTGCAGGTTTCCTCACGATGGTTTGCCTTTACCGTTTGACCCCATGATATTTAATTTCTTAAAATGCATACAACTGAAAAGTTGGAGGTGCATGCCCCGGACTGAAGTCGAACCCACACCCTCCGGAATCGAAGCCCGGGAGCAGAGGTCATATGCTCATGTTATAGTATTTAGTAGTAGTCCGGTTTATAATATAAATAGCGATTTTGGTTACGAGATAAAGACAAATGTCGACCAATAGCGGCGTAAACGGAAATAGTTCTACTACTGGTTCCTGTCCTATAGGTACTACTAACTACTGTACTGATAAACACATTTAAGAAATAAAAAGCAAATGTATTTTTAAACCACATCAATTTATTCATAATATATCTACAAATAGAAAAAAACAATAATAATTCATTTTTAAGTAACATGCCATTATAAAATTCATAAAAAAATACATAAATAAAACAAAATTTAATTAAACTAATTCATTCACTTTTGCTACAATCAGACTGCCCTTTTTTTGTTTTGAGGCTATAATTCGGAATGGTTAAGTCATCCTTGTCAGACGTGGAATGGTTGCGTATGGAGGAAGTTACTTTCACAGAAGATAAATCGTCGGCATTACTAAAAAAGCCATTGGAAGTATTTGAAGTAGAAGTTGAATGATATGTATTTGATTTGAATATTTGGACTGGGGTTGATGTGCGGGCCCTGTTTTGGTTAGCGATGCTGTTTTCCTCTTCAAGCTCTACATTAGTATGTTTCATCTGCTCTGGCATTTTGGTCTCATATAAAGATATAAATTCCTCTTCTCCCTTTCTGGTTGATTTATTATTAAAAGTGATTTTCTTAGCCAGTTCATTTGTAAGAAACTCTTTCACAGTCATAGAATTTGTTAGTGATGTCTGCTGAACAGCGTTCCTAGAAATTTCTGCTACATTATATTTTCCAGGTGAAGACATTTTACGTTTATTTGAGACTTCCATGAATGATGATGTCGAGTCACTTGCCAGGTTGGGTAAATCTTGGCTAAAACTTTTAATTTTAAACTTTGTCATACTAGAACTAGATGTATTAGATGAGGAAGATAAAGCTAATCGCTCTTTAGTTTTCTTTAAAGTTGATGAAGCCCATCCCATACCAAGTTTTTGAAAAGCGTTTTCTAAATCAGGATTAGAAGATAAACTTAATGTTTCAGAAGTCTCTATTATATTTTCTTTATTCTTCAATAACATACCAGATTTCTTTTTTTCTTTTCTAGCTTTAGATAAAGCTAAAACTGACAGAGTTGATTCTGAAGACACAGTCGAATTAACATTTGACCCTGTGTCAAATTTAAAAGGCTCACTAATCACATTTCTTTTCAATAATTCTGCAATTACATCAGGTAAGCTGCCATCTGAATGAAGAGAACTTAAGTCGTCATTTATTGGGTCATCTTTTAATAAATCTTCTAGATTTGAACCTTCGTCTAATCCAATATTGCATTGTTTGGCATATTCCTTTAAGCTAATAAAGGGTTTTAACATAATGTCATTAAAAGTTTTCATGTTCATCATTTTCAATTTAGAATCATCTGAAGAATCTGTTGACGATACTTTGGATAGACGTTTTGTTTTACTAATATTACTTTTCAGTAAATCAGGATCTACATGTTTTTTATCAGTCGTTCCATTAACTGTCGTCACGCATTTATTGTTGTCATTCAATACATCATCAGATTTTTCCAACACTTCCAGTCTTGTCATGGAGTCTTGTCGCGAAGGTTGGTTTTTTAGTCTAATGCTCATAGGAGAATCAACTTCAACAACTGTAGACAACTCGTGTGGAGTAATATTGATAACATCATGTTTACCTTTTAAATGGATACGAGACAATGCTGGAGGTGGTCTTCCTCTACTTTTAGTATTTTCAGATTCTTGATGCGCATTAGTCGATTTATCGGTTATTTCCAATCCAGCATAACAGGGGGGAGATGTTGAGACGTCCGGTTTAGGGATATCTTTCAAAAATGGCGTGAAGTCTGTTGAATCTTTTACATAAACAAATTGGTCATCTAGTTTTTCTGGCATAGTTAAAGAAGGAACGTTATGAACGTTTTCTGTACTTCGGGTTAAAATATTATGTTCAGATGTATGCCCAGAAATTTCTGTTGACATCTCATTTTTCTCTGGTTTTTGTTCAGACTCTGGTGCAGAGTCGGATGTAGAAATCTGCCCATATACTAAAGACTTATTTCTTCTGACTTCTTCTAAAACTTTAGCCAAATTAGATAAACGTTTAGTGCACTTTTCAGTTAAATCAGCAATTTTCTCCATATTTTGCAATTTGTTTTCAGCTACCTTCATGAAATGTATTTCAGTATCAATGATTCCATTAGTTTGAGTTGATATATGCACTGGTGGTTCTGGTGGACGTAAATGCCGGAA
The DNA here is from genome assembly GCF_947172395.1 of Bicyclus anynana. Taxonomy (NCBI): domain Eukaryota; kingdom Metazoa; phylum Arthropoda; class Insecta; order Lepidoptera; family Nymphalidae; genus Bicyclus; species Bicyclus anynana. Next base: position 4,944,582 of record NC_069086.1, read on the forward strand.
GACTGCTCCGTATGTACCAGAGTCTGACGAAAAAGAAGCCCTAGTGGATCTATAAGTTGGTAAATGAGATTTTTTCTTTTGTTGTGATTTGACGCACTTGGCGCTTTTAACTGGTTTATTATTCATGATTTCTTGAGGATTTATACCAGAACTATTACATTTTTTACCATTTGATGATTCAACAATATCTGAACTAGTACTATTTTTATATTCAGAGTAAGTGCACTTTCTTGGAGTCGAGGAACTTTTACTACGATTTACAATTCCTCGTCTTTCTGTGCGAGGTAATTTATTTTCCTCACGGGCTGATAAACATACAGAAGCAGCAGTTTTTCTTGATTGGCGTTTTGAAATGTTAGTATCAGATAATTTCTTTTTCTTTAATATGTGTTTGGAAATATTTAACGATCTAACTTTGTGCATTGATTTCCGTTTGAGTAATTTGTAACTATTTTGCGTCTTTGTAGGTATTGATATTTTTTCAGTATCACTATTTCTATTGATTTTAATGACAGACGGTTTTGCTTTTATATCATCATTTAAGATTTGTTGTTTAAGAATATTTTTAATTTGCTCGAGGGAAATTTTGCTCTCTACAGTAGATTTATCTTTGTTTCTATTACATGACAAATTAATAATGGAGCTGCAAGGGGTGGCTACTGCACTACAGTCTTGGTTAATAACTTTGATAGCCTTAAGTCCTTCACTGTTAAGATCCAAAAGTTTGTTGACATATTCTTTTACGATAGGATTTATTTTATGGTTTGCTTTGTTACTGGAATGTGTATTTGCTATTATTTTTTTTGGTGATTGTTTTAGCATAGCGTAACCATTTTCGGATGGCAAATCTTTTGATGATTTTGTTTTGAACGCATTTCTTCGTTTGCCGTTAGTTTTGTGATAAACATTAGTGTCACTATGGCTTCTGCATTTATGACATATACATTTTCTTTTCTTCCTCTCTGTACCATCACGAACATCTTCTTTGCTACGACTACGAGCAGTGTTAGGAGGTGTATTTAATGGATATTTCTCGCTAACTCTAAGTCTGCAGTTATTCAATTCAGCACAGTGGTCACTTTCAAGCACATCAAAATTAGAATCCAGATGATTCATTGTATTTTCTGATTCATAGAGTTCTTCTCTAGTGACAACATAATTTTGTTTTAAAAATTTTGGTAAAATTAATTCTGGGGGACTCATATATGCAGTAGATGTTGTGGAACTCAGGTGCATAAAGACTGGTCTTGGTACAGATGAGTTGAACGAAGTTTGGGTATAAGTAGAAGTACCTGGTCTTGATACTGAATCTGTTTTAGATACAGTGGCGGAATAAGCAAAATCATCATGAAAAGAGGTAAGAACTGCTTTCTCACACACGTTTTTAAACTGAGAATCTAAATTCGACTCTTGAGGCATTTCTACCTCCATATGCTGTTTCTCTACAATTTGTTCATTAACAGATTCATGCAATGTTTTATTTGCGTCAACATTTGTTGCTACTCTTAATGGTAACGTGGAACCTTCATTTAAGTTTTTATTAGAAGGAACGTTATCTAATATATTTTGCACAATTTCCTGTATATCTGAAGGATTAACGTGTTTTGTGTCTGACTCTGATTGCTTTGTAGTAATACTGTTAGCTTTCTCAGTATCCTTCTTTCTGAGCTGTATTACAACTTCATAGTTATCATCTTTTAAGAAGCCAGAAGCACCTACATAAAATGTATTACTGTCTTGTGTACCTTCTTCAATTAGTTTAACAAAGCCACTGTCAGGTAATGGATTACTAGTTTTATTGTTCAAAGCTGTTGTAAATGAAGTAGTAGATGTAGCAGCAGACGGTTGGTCCAAGTTAACGTTTTCTTTCTTTTTTTTGCAACCACATTTGCAATAACTGGATTTTGAATCTTCTTGAATCAATCTAAAAAGGAAACAAGTAAATCACTAAAAGCTACATCATTTTGAAGGACTACATTACTATACCAGAGCCCCAGTTGGTTTAAGCTCGATGTAAACAAACCACTAATTACCATACACAGGGTCACTAGAAACGTATACGGCGATCCTTAGTTAGAAGAGACGTTACATGGGATAAAAATGTACCGATTTCGAGAAAAAAAAATATTCCTCCTTTTTTAAGAAATGTGACTTCTTCAAAATTGATTATAAAATAAAACTTACGTTATTTTGAAATCAGTACATTTTTGCCCCATACAACCCAATGCAATTGACAGCTAACGATCCCTACTATCACCCCTTAAAAGCATCGCTATCGTTACTATGTTTCCAGTGACCCTGTATTAGTACATTAGTACATGGTAATTTCTCCATCTTTTCTTATTTGTACAATAAAAATAATACTTTTATATTATTATCTGGAACTTAACTCAACCGTTCAGTATGTAATATGAAAGTTATGAGTTTTATTTTCATAACTACGAGTACATTTTTGACAAAGCTAACTCAAGCGGATATTTCATAACAGTTTTGTAGGTGAGTAACATTTCGTTCTATTTTCATCAATAATCAAATTGAAATTTGTAGATATGAAATATTAGTAGTTAACCATGATATTTAGCGATATTGTTATCTTACATTATTTTAAAAACGTAGTCATTTCTAAATTAATCACACATACAAAAATGAAAAAGAATGCATACTTAAAAAGTATTCAGTAGGAAATTTTACTAAAATAAAGAAATTTTACCCCTATAATAGTTAACCACATGCGTATATCTAACCTCTGTCTTATTTATTTCAAGCATTTAATCAGTTTGCACAACTATAATATGTTAAAAATTAATGATTATTATGACGTTTTCAATAGGTTGTTAACAACTGCTTGCACATGACAGGTGGTCTACATCAAATATGGCTCAACTATGAATAAAATTTCACATACCTGGTTAAGGTGTACCCGCCACATCTGGTATCTGTAATATAAATGATATAAACGATGTTAATTTTTAATTACTTTACACAGGAGACCGACCATTTTGGGGTCAGCACGTTACAGAAAAAAAAATGATGGAAAATTCATCACTAAAAATTATTAGAATGATCATAGCTAATATTTTTTGGAAATGTGTGTGTGTTAATATCAGTTTCAAAGAAACTGAAATTAAACCAGTGTAACTAATTTAGACATTCTAACGGTTCATTCATTAAATTAGAGCCCATTAATGTATGAAAAATGGTCGATTTTCTTTATTTATTGGATGTTTATAAATAATTCTGTCCATAATTTTATGCAGAAGTTGTTATACATACCTATATTCTTACTGCAACAACAACATGGTCCAGGTGTGTTTGACTTTACTTCTGCCCTTTTATTTCCTTCTGAGAAGTACATTGAAGTTATGTTGTCCCTAGAACGAAAAGTATAATACTTGTATTTTCATATTACTAAATCCTCCATACTTGAAAGATATAAATATGAATATATTAATAAAATACGCGTTTCGTTAAATGAAATAAAATAAACTAAATTTCAGTATAAAAATATAGTAACGCTGAGTATTTACCGACAAGAAAAATTCACCCCACCAATATTATCTCATGGGTATCAAAGCGCTAAGAAATAATCTGTAGTAAGTACAAATGAATATAAATGGTGAATGAACATGAAATACACATATAATATTACCACCATGGATGGTGTTCAGTAGAAGGCTGCCACGTCTCTACATTAGCAGTATAGCAACTTCTAACATTGAAGATATGTCTATAAAGGATATACAGATAGGATTAGTAGGTAAGGTAATAAAAGGTAGAATGCAAGTTATAAACATCACAAATCTAAGCATTTCTAAAATTTTCTTACCCATCAGAGTTCATAGCTTCATAGACACCTGAAAAGAAAATGCAATTTAATATATTATGACTTTGTCAAATACCCATTTTCACTAAAAATCTTACTAAATTTTAAAATATATACCTTCTTGTAGTTGTTCAAAGGACACAGCTCTTTGTATGTCGCCACCAGAATTTTCTATATCACTAGTCCTCTGCTTTTTATCGTCTTCTTTTACAGTAGACCCTGAGACTTTTGTTTTTACCTCATCTGTTGAAGTGTTTGCAAATCTTGTGGTTTTACATTTTTTGTGTTCCTTGTTTTTCTTGTCTTTTTTAGATTCTAGAATCTTGTATATTATAATTCTTTCTGCATCTTTGAGTCTAGGATCATCATTATTTTTATCTTTTTCAAGGTTTAAATTTTCAACAGAGCTTGTTTCAGATACAACTGATGATTCATTTACATCAGAATCAATACTTTCCTGAAGTATAACAGTTTCCACAACTCTTTTGTTCTGTCTATCGTTGCTAACATCTTTAGTTGGAGGTGTATGCTTATGTCTTGATCGATATTCATGATAACTATCATTTTTGCTGAATTTTACAGTGTTTCCAGATTTATTTTTGGTATTATTGTTGGGAATTGTGTGAACAGCGAGGTTACCATCGCTTTCTGGAACTGGCATCCATGAATATTCAAAGTCCTGTCGCATTTCTCTTTGTATTGGTGACCTTGATTTGTTTCTTTTGTTTTCAGCTAGTGTTGATTTTCGTTTACCATGCTAAAATATTACGATTTCAATATTATCATTTTCATTATTTTTACCTATTTATACGATATTTAAGATCATAATTAAACTTACACTTTTCTTTTTTCGTATTTTAATTTCGGTGAAATATTGTAAAAATAGCCTGCTTATCAGAGTATTATGTTAGAATAAAGTATTTTAAAACAATTACAAATTAAATAATAGTTGTTTACCTTACAATTGTGTTTATTGCATTCCCTTTCAATTTTTTTAAACTCCTCTTGAAGTTTTCTTTGGTGTCTCTCATTTTGCTGTTCCTGACGATGTTCATCCAAATACGCCGATTTCTGCAGTTAACATCAAACAAATATAATTTAGACTTCATTCAATATTTATTTGGAAAATTCGAATAAGTGCAATTTGTTTACATTCTCCTATTTGTTACATAAACAGTGTTAAAGGGTGCTTACAATGTAGACGTTTGGACTGCTGCGGCACGCTATTGTTAGCGCACGACGTCGTTGTTTTACATGGTACTGGAGAATATACTGCGCTGTCGTCACTGTTAGGGTCTACGATCTCTACGAATCATACCAATGGTGCAGCAGTCAAGACAACAAACGTCTAAATTGAAAAGCCCTTATTATGCTCATCATTATTTGATGCTCCCCATAAATGACTAATTACTAATTCATCTTTTATTGCATACTTACTTATTATTATGCATAATCTTAAATTAAAAATGGATTTATTTCATAATAATGACTCAAGTAAAAATACATACTATCGGTTTTTCACTCCTGTGTTTAGCAATGGAGTTCAAGAAAGCTATTGTGTCCTTGTATTCTTTATCTACATTATTTTTATTTACAGCAACTTTTGTTCTCATGTCCTTTAGCTGTTTACTTAATTGCTCTTTCTCTAAAGAGTTTGCAATAGTGGTTTCTTTTAATGCTTGAGCATATGCATCGTCTTCTGCCCTGGTATCGCGGGTTACAATTTTATCATCACTGCATGGCAAGTCCTGTATGTTCCTTGTGTTATGGTTATACACTGTGACGGATTTTTTTCTACTAAGACCAGTGTTTGCTTCAGTAGACACAGATGTTTTATCTTTATTAGCTGAAATTGTTTGTTAAACTTCAGTATTGATAAAAAAAATTATGTATATTGTTTCAACAAACATGACTACTTCAATAATATTTGTACAATTATGTGTCTGACATAAAAGTGACAACAATAATAAATTCAACTTTTTTATCTAGTTCTAGAGTATCTATTAAAAACTGGTGCGCTGATTCTCAAACTCATACTTTTACATGAATGTAACATATTAAATTGGATCTACTAAATACAGTTTTTTAAGAAAAATATATTACATTAAAATACTAGCCAATGCCCCGCGGTTTCCCCTGCAAAGTTACCATTCTGGTAGAAATATGGGAATAAAATATAGACAAATGGCAATGACACTCACTAGTAACATGGCTTTTTATTGGTACAAGAGTATTCAAAATGAGACTAGTAGATCCAGAGATTACTACACCCTTTGAAACTGTACCTATTTATAATATTAGTATAGATACAACAGCTAATGATAACAAAATAATATAGATCTAATTACAGAATGATAGTACTGAAAAATCAATCTATATGAGAATACATTGCATATTTTCACCTATGTGTTTACAGTTTCCACACAAAGTTTTATTCCGTCTATAAATAATTCTATCCTTCAATGCAGGACTAAATTCTAAATTTCTCTGCAGTGATATTGGCAAACTGGGAAAATTATTAACAGCAGTTTTAGTTAAAGTTTTCTTATAATCATTAACACAACAGTTACATCCATATGAGTAAGAGCATAATCTAAAGTCCTCTGCTCTCCATGACGGTACAGGAATAACTTGTTTGTCAAGTACATGACAAACATTATCAGATACATTACCATCTGGTCTAGCTGCTCTGGTGCGTAGAATTGTCTGCTTTATACTTTGTAAGTCATCTGTTTTTTTACTTGAACTAGGTTCAGTATGTCGTAACCTTAGGTTTCTATTTTGCAAGTATTCTGATACTAGTGTCAAAGCAGGTTTTGCAGGTGCTGGAGCTTCGGTGTGACCAGTGAAGCCACCTCGTAGGCTGGATGGCATTTCGTCACTTAACGCAAATAAGTTTAACCTTTTATCTGATTTTTCTGTATTTGGGACAAGTGATTCTTTGACACTATCATCTTTAGGTAAAGATAGTATGGGCACATTTGGTATCCATTCATTAGGTATTTCCTCAGATTCCCATTGTGTACCCATGTCATTCTTTGCTACATTGATATTATCCTGTTTGCTATCTTGAATCTGATTAATTGCATCAGTTGTAGGAATTATGGGTTTACTTGGAATATTTTCACATTTTTTTGGCAGTTGCTTTGTCAAATTCTTTGATACTGCAGCTGATTTTTCTCTGCTTATTTCATTTGCTGTTTCCCTGCAATCACAATAATTATGAACTGTTTATTTATTTTGATTATAGATATTATACTTTAGATTACATTACAGTTACCTTGAATATGAAATGGTAGGTAATAAGTAAACAGTTATTTTAACAAAATGGAAATGTTAATTAGTTATTTACATTTTTTTAAAGAACAGAATAGAATACACTTACCTTGCTTGTAATTTTCTATCTAAGAGTTTCTTTTGCTCATCCAATTTTTCTTGTTTTTTTTTTCTCAGTACTTCTGTTGCTTCTTTACCACGTAATTTAGAGAGATCTGTTTTCTTTATGCAATCTAAAAACAATTATTATTTAGCATAAGTTTAAGCTTAAATACATTCACTACATCAAGCGGGTTGCAGGAAGCCCCTGGACGCTGGTAAAACGAGACTGTTTTATTTGGAAGTTAATACAAGAGGCCAATGTTCATCAACATCATCAATGTTTGCCTTTAATATTCTTAGAAACTTAAGAAAAATTACCCTTAATAACTATTATTTAATAAAAAATTAAATAATAGTATGTATTTATTTACTAGCACAGGTAACTCATATTTATGTGAACAGTTTCAGCAGTATAGCCATGGAAGATACTAGACAGACAGATGGACTTTCAAATTCTTAATCAATTATAAATACACAATACATTTTACAAGTTAGTGAACCACTTATTATACAGTAGTACCTAAGAACCTAGGCAGGCTAGAAGGCAGTTCTGTATCAAAGGGACAGGACTGTAAAGATGATAATCTAATACTTATAAGTTAAAAGGTCAAAACTAATGTAAATATACCTTGGTCAGTGACCTCTAATGCTTCTTTGTGGCTCACTCCAACATTCTGCAATCCCTTAGAGTACAATAATTCCAAATGTTTTACTAATTTCTCCTGGCAATCCAAGTATTCCTGTTCCTTCTTGGCATCAACACTGTCTAGTTGCCGCAAGGTTTCAACATTAGCACGTTGTCTGATTTTTCTAGCAATGTCCTTTGATTGTTCCCTAACCTAAAAAATAATATGTCATTGCACCTTCGTCTTTGTTTTCTTTTGATCATCTTTTTTACAAAACATATAAAACCTCTAACCTGTTGCAGTCTTAACTTGCGACGTCGTAGAAATTCGTTAGTTTTAGGAGCGTCAACTCTTGACGTCATGTTCGAATTCGAAGAGTTTCTATTACACAATATCAATCAATGAACATAATAAATAGCTCGAATATTAAACATCGTTAAAATAAAGCTAACAAGTAACATGGAAAGATAAAAACTTTTTTTACAAGTTCAAACAAACAATTCACAAACGAACGAATACGTCAACGTCAGTTGCGTCGTCAACTCAAATCAAAGTTCAAACCACAGGTTCAAACAAACGTAATTGTCAGTTCAGTTGTTGTCACAGTCTAAATTTAACTGTCAACGTCATTAGATTTTTTTATAGACTTAGAGTCAGGTATTTTAAATCTCAAGACGGATTTCCTGTGTCTACGGTTGCCTGTGAAACCGCACAAGAGGTTCGTTAATAAAAACAATCAATAAATATAAATTGTTATACCTACATTAATATTTCATTACGGATTCAAGGAAAAATAATACTCATTCTGTAAAACGACTTTATTAAAAAAAAACACGTTTCGTCTCGTTTATTTTCTATTTTTTTAACTTTTACAGTAATTAAGAAGGTATACTTTAGTTGCTAAATAGCTACTCCAAAAAGATAATAGCTTTGATTCAGAAGTATATAATTTCGAATTCTATACACTTATTATTTTCAATAATAATAATAATAACTGCGGGCACTCAATCATCGGCATCGGCCTTTTTACATAAAAATCAGTGGGTACCTACTTAAAGCTCGACATTAATTTTTAGGACTTATCCTTCAATAAATCACTCTTTTTATCTCCTAATCCAACGCCAACTATGTTTTTCTTGGCAATATCCACCTCTGCAACATTATCTGGTTTGTTTGGATTCAGAAGATCTACGTTAATTAAACCTTCTCCGGTATCAGATCCACTGCTACTTGATTCCGTTCCACTATTAGTTGTTTGAGGAGGCGGCGTACCTCCTCCGCCTAAGCCAACGCCTACTAGGTGTTGTTTTGCAAGATCTACCTCCGCTACATTACTCTTTTTATTTGGGTTGAGAAGATCTACGTTAATTAAACCTTCGTCGTCACCTCCGTTTGCACTTCGACCTGTATCTGGATAGTAATTGTTCGAACCTTGGGATGAACCACCACCACCTTGGGATGATCCACCGCCGCCACCTAATCCGACACCCAATATATGTTGTAGGGCAACGTCTAAATCTAACACATTGTCCTTTTTATTTGGATTGAGTAAATCGAGGTTGAGAAGTCCTCCACTTGGATGTGAATAACCAGATCCACCGTTTGGAGGATTATTTCCAGAACCTCCATTATTATTATTATTACCAGGATTGGCATTATTGTTTGTGCCGCCCTGATTAGGGCAGTTGCAGTTGGTACGGTTTAAAGCTTGAGTAGTGATTTGAATTAAGGCGTTCACTAAATTCATTATAAGGTTGTCCGCGTTGTTTATGCTTCCGTTTGATGTAGATGGAGCATCGCAGCATTCCTTTTCATCCAGTGCACGTACTAATGTCACAAGAGCGCCGATGTCTTCATTACAACCACAACTCGAGTCTCGGTGAACTTTTGAAACGGGATGCACGGTGCTATGCATGCGACCGCAGTAACGACCATGGGAAACCTGATTTGAAAATTGGGAAAAAGAGTTCAGGTATATTTCGATTTTCGAAGCTATTACCTATTAACCAACTGCCAAATTTTTTTTTTACTAAATATAGACTAAGTAACTTTAAGAAAACCAAATTTAAGAAAATGGGGTAGGTATAAATGAGTTGTTACTTACCGCAATAAATGTGGTGACCAAAAAAGTTATTCTAATTATTTCGTTCATTTTGTTTGGTGTTTTGTAAAATGAACAGGAGGATGTCTTTATATAGACTTTAATATCGTAATTATTGCAACACACATAGTTTGCATGAGTAACCTATTTTTAAAATTGTTGTTATTGTACTTGGCTACAATGATCGTTTTATTAAAATTAACGCATGCGCACGTGCGTGATAATGACTGTCTCATTAGTCCAGTAGTTAATGTCTGTAACTTCACATCACGAGTTTCTTGGTTCGAGACTTGGGACGGTCTATGAAATATTTCCCAGCCTGAAATAAGAGCACCTTTGCATGTGTTGCATGCATCGGAGAGGACGTTAATCCATCGATGCCAGTTCAGTGGTCGTTACACAACCAAAAATTATCACCCTAAGTCCGCCATCCCGCGGATAGGAGAGCGGAAATGAATTACGCTGCCCCAATGAGCTATACAGGGAAGGAGGCCCGAGGTAAAACAGGCTGATATCGATAATCGATATCGATGCATGGTAAAATGTTGGCAGGTACCTTACTATTTTAAAGCTTTACAAGACCAACTCGATTATAATACATACTCGTAAGTACCTATTTACCTAATGTATAACTAAAAATTGTTAACGATAAACGTATAATTATGGATACAGGACCGAAGCAGAGAAGGCTAGCAAATCCACGCCATAAGGCAAACCTATTTTCTGTGTTAACTTTTGGGTAAGTTCCCATTTCCCACATAGCCAAGACCTAGACAGACCAGATAAACAACTAAGCAGATTCTCGATACATCTGGATTAGATAAAAATTACTTTGAAATTAGAGTAAAATGTTAATTAAATTGGCATAAAAGGAATAGGTAGGTGGATGGTAGGGTAGGTACGTAGCTGTTCCAGTATTCTTAGATTGACGGGCTAGTGCCAATATATAATAGTGCCGTAAATCTAAGAATACTGGATCTAAGGCCATAGTACCTACCCGTAGGCCGTACTCATTAATAAGCCTTGTTTGCTGTGCTATTAATTTCACCAGCCAGGCCGAAAAGCATCAATACTTTTTTTGCGTCAGTAGGTAATAAAAATCGCTGTAGTCCTTCCAGATCTAAGTCAGTCGCAATAGTTATTTATGTATTTTTTACTCATGCATTTACAAATAAATAGGTTAGGTACTTATACAATACATTAGGTATATTTGCTTCTTGATCTCAGTCGGTAAGTTTAAAGACTACAAGGCCGCGATCGCGATTCAATCGATTGTGGCCCATGTTTCACTAGTTGCAGATTGCACTATACGTACCTTACTCTCGGATTTGAGGGAAACCTAGCAATGAAACTATAATTGAGACAGGTGTCTTACAATATGTAATTGAGCGCAAGAGTCAGACTTTATGAAATCGTGTAAAGATTATAGGAAGCACGTAGGTACGAACGTGCCTTTTGTACGAAAACCTAATTTAGGTAGGAATACTTAGATATTGCCAACCTATAATGTTTTTGATATGTAAAATTGTAACTAAATATACAGGTAAGTAGGTATCTACGTAGGTATAAACAGAATGGAGAACTTAAATTAACTTGATCCATATCTCTCTTTGTATCAAATTTAATGAATTTTGAAGAAAATGAAAATCTTGTAGATACGAGTACCTAGCTATAGATGAGGTAACTATAGGTACGCTAATAGATATCTAATGGTATGGTGACTTAAAAAAATATATTTTGATACAGGTGGACATTAGAGACGTTCATGCTTGGATATACCCGGGACATCAAGGAAAGAGATCTCTACGCACCGTTGCCCGAGCATCGATCAGACGTTTTAGGTACGAGTACACTAATCAAAGGAGTACACTCTCAAAATATCATGTTTAACAATTTAAAGATTTATTTTGTTACAAAGGAGAAGGAGCAGGCTTCTTATGATGCTTGAGTACCTACTTTTGTTCTTACATGGAATAAAGAAGTCTTTAAGAACGTATTCCGAGTGCGAGAGTTAACGTTTCTAAGACAGAAATCTCATTAACAAGGTAGGCACGTGAAAGTCCAGGGGATTTCAATTAATCGACAGCCTGTATACCTACTTCCACTACCTACTGATCATACGAGTATACTGTATAACTAACCTTTGAAATGGTGTAAGTGCAGGTACCTACCTGTCGCCTTAAATGATCATCTAGCTAATTAGAGGCAGGCATTTAAATCGTCGAATTTTTTAGAAAATATCAATGTTTAATATGGGCAGATATCTACCATCAAACAAATGTAGGAAAATAACAATTCGCCTATAGATATGAGTCAGCATGGGCAGCATGACAGGTTGTGGTAAATAGAGAAGATAAATAATTAAATATTTGCTTTCGCTATGAACTATTTTAGGAGATGCAATGCAAATCGCATGGGAGCAGGAGGTTGAAAACTCTGGGTTTCCGAATGGAGACAGGAAACCGAGTCTGAGGAAAGTATTGTACAAGGTGTTTGGTTTTGAGCTTCTGCTTTATGGACTAATTCTAGCCGCTATGGAGTTTTTGATCAGGTAAGTTTTATTGGCTATACCACAGAAACGCTATAGGTAGGTTTAATAAATTAATTAAACAAATAAAAAAACCCGACTGCATAAATTATACAAAAACTGAAAAGAAAAAAAACAAGCTCAGCCCAGAAGTGTAGAAAGCAATTAAAAAACAGTCGGGACCTATTATATTGAATAGAATGATTTTCGTCTACATTTTTTTACAGGTCCCGACTGTTTTCTAATTGCTTTCTACACTTCTGGATTGAGCTTGTTTTTTTTCTTTTCAGTTTTTGTATAATTTATGCAGTCGGGTTTTTTTATTTGTTTCATTAATTTATTTATTTCACACCTTTTTAGTTACGATAGATGGTGAATTTCGGATTTATTTGATGGTTACATGTTACAAAGTACGATAATGTACGTAAATTATAGTCATCCGCCTCGCGTATTTTGTATAGACAATTAATAAATAACGTTTTTCTAATTATAGTTTTTTTAACATGGCTATGATATACCATTTTGAATTCCTCACAAAAAGCCCTTGATTTTGATACCCATGTTGCAATAGTAAAAAAAAAAATTTTTTTTCCATCTCGAGTCTATAGCGTCTCACAGTCGTCTTGTTGTTTTTTTTTTTAATTTCACCTATCTAAGAACACTTGGGTTATTAAGACTAATCTAATGATATCTTAATTACGTAAATCCGTCCAGCTGTTTGGAAGATATGAGGTAATAAAGAATATTACATACATACATACATACATACAAGATACGCGCGAAAAACATAACCCTTCTTGCAGTCGGGTAATAACGTTTTAAAAATATATTAATAATTGTATTGCTTGTTTAGATTGCAGCAACCATTATTCCTTGGTTTATTGCTCCGTTATTATAGTCCTGCTCAGGATTTCTACAACAGCACGTAAGTAGACACTTAGACTGTACTTATCTAAAAATTAAAGTACCTAAGTAGGTACTTTAATTTTTAATTTTAAGTTAATTTAAAACAATTTGATCGGACCAAGGCGCCCACTTGGAACCCTCGTAACTTTAATTTCAAATTTTGTTAGATAGCCCATATATCAAGAAAGGTTATAGGCTATATATTATTTCTGTATTCCTACGGAAACGGGGACCACGCGGGTGAAACCGCGCGGCGTCAGCTAATCATAACATAATTTGACGTTTCCAAAGTGCTTGTAAAATAAGCCTAATTGAAATAAATGAATTCTAAATTTGAATTTGATCAAATCGAATATACTAAAATCAGTGGTGGAATTACCAGTAGGCTGAGTATGCTGGAGCCTAGGGCGGCAAATATGGCCCTAAACATTTTCTCTAAATGTAATAAATTAAAACTGTTTCTGAAAGAACTGTCTGAAAATCCTAAATATGATTTAAACGGCTTATTGAGTAGGTACCTACCTACTGCAGAATATAGCTTCTACTATTTAGAGGAACCTACTTACTAAATTCCTTCTATCTTACTGCTTTATATTTTTCAGAGCAAGCAATACGTATTTTACCCGCCTATTCAATTACTACGACAACTCCAGTGGTATAACGTGGGGAGAGGCGGTGTTTTTCTCCTTTGGCATAGTGTTCTGTAGCATGGTGAACGTTTTAGTGCAGCATCCTTTCATGATGGCAGTGATGCATTTAGGTATGAAAATGCGTGTTGGAGTTTGCAGTCTCATTTATAGAAAGGTAATAAATATTCCTAGTAATAAATATAAGTAATTAAAATATCACGTGTTTCAAACGGTGAAGGAAAACATCGTGAGGAAACCTGCATACAAGAGAATTTTCCTAATTTTCTGCGTGTGTGAAGTCTGCCAATCCGCATTGGGCCAGCGTGGTGGACTACTGGCCTAACCCCTCTCATTCTGAGAGGAGACTCGAGCTCAGCAGTGAGCCGAATATGGGTTGATAATGGAATAAATATTCTATATAGGTACCTACCTACCTAATTCTTTCACCGTTGAGAAGCTAGTATTCCTACGGTAACGGTATCTACGCGGATGAAACCGCGTGGCGTCTGCTAGTGTCTTATTAAAGTCGATATTTATAGTTAAATCGACTCGACAATCATGGTCTTAACTAGCGAGCGCCCGCAACTTCGTCCGCCCTTAGATCTCTTTAATCCAGCCGTTACAGTAGTCTCTATCGCTGTAAAAATGGAGTAACTTCTCCCGTTTTCCCAACATTTCCATTCACTGCTCTGCTCCTATTGATCGTAACGTGATAAAAACAGGTATACTATAACCTGCCCAGGAGTATAAAGAATAATTGTACCAAGTTTCGTTAAAATCTGTCGAGTAGTTTTTGTTTTTATAACGAACATACAGACAGACAAAAATTTTACTAATTGCATTCTAGCATCAGTATCGATCACTAATCACCTGCTGATAGTAATTTTGGAAATATATATTTTCATGTACGGAATTGACCTCTCTACAGATTTATTATAAGTATAGATAACCATTTTCTATTTACAGGCATTAAAAGTGAATCTTCAAGCGATGTCTGAAAACCGAGGTGGATTGGTCGTTAATTTGATGGCAAATGACGTGAACCGGTTCGATTCTGGACCACTTTTCATCCATTACTTGTGGATAGGTCCTATCGAAACTTTGGTACGTCATCGATTTTTTCTGTACTTAAATAACCGTATGATTTCAGTAGATAATCTTTAAGAGTAGGATAAAAACCCAAAAGTTGTAACGTCTAACAAAAAACTAACTTTTGTCAAAGTAGAGGTCAGCCAAACTTGAACGGACGTCCACACATTACAATGAAATTGTAAAAAGTTCTCATCAAACTTATGAAATTGTCATAAAGTACAAATAGAGCGAACGCGGTACATATACCTACGTACGTAATAATCACTGCCTCGAAAATTATTACTAATAAATGTTATTTTTTTTAAGCTTATGACCCTATATTTATACCGGGAGATGGGCATGTCTGCGGTGTATGGTACACTGATGGTTGTGGCTGTGGTACCATTCCAAAGTGAGTCGTAAAACTATTTTAAAACAGAATCTTCCTTTCATACCCAAATCCAGCCAAACTGGCTGATGTGTCCGGCTACTAGGTTTGCCGACCTGGCAACCCTAATTCCAGGCGTTTTGGAATTGCGCGTACACTTTTCACTTCATTGATCGACGTTTCCTAATAGTATACGTTTTCAGTATTCCTCGGAACTGGTACATCTTACTATCGTAGAAAAACAGCTTTAAAATCAGATGAAAGAGTGAGGTTAATGGAGGAAATAGTTATGGGCATTGAGGTCATCAAAATGTACACATGGGAAAAACCCTTCAGGAAGATCATTGATATCGTTAGAAGGTAATCCGTATATCTGCTTGATAAAAAGCAAATTTTTCGGGATAATTTGAGATATTAATATTTCCCTAGACGTAGGTAGGACACTTAGCCAGACTCCATATTTGCCTATCGTACCTTAACTAGAAGCGAGGGCTGACTTTTCAGCTTTTATACAGGGTGCTGGGGAGTATTTCCCATAACTCTGGGGTTACATTCTTTACCGAAAATTATTTAAAATTGTTTAAAGAACATGTCTTCTAAATTTTCGGAGTAAATAATATATCTTTTGTAAATAGATCTTAAAATAACCATTGCAAAAATGCAAGGATTGACAAAGGCATGTGTTACATGGATAGTCGGAATTATTTGAATTACTTTGTAACATAAAAAGTTTTTATTTTTTAGTTAAAAATTATTAGTTATGCAGTTCGCCTCCTATAAGTGGACTGGTCAACATCTGGAAGTTATGGGAAATACTCTCGAGCATCCTCTATAATCACGGAGATCTTTTACTATCAGTATCCCGCTTTTTGTAGGCAAGAGGTGCATTACATTAAAATCACGTCATATATTCGGGGGATCGTAATGTCGTTCATCATGTTCACGGCCCGGTTCAGCATCTTCATCACAGTGCTGCTCTACGTGGTGTATGTGAACCGGATCACGGTTGAAAACGTCTTCTTTCTCACCTGTTACTACAATATCCTGAAGCAAACTATGACGCTGTTCTTTCCACAGGCTGTTGGACAAGTAAGAGCTTTATTTCACTATAGAACGGAAATGGTTAGTTTAGGTATTTGTTTTGAAATAGGCACGCAAAAGTCTACTCTGAAAATTATTCGAATTACTAACGCGAAGCAACGAAAATTTAATTTGTAGGTATATCTTGCATAATACCCACAGCACAAAATCACTTCCTGGCAACCATCCGTAGCATCTCGTTAAGATCCATTCATCATCAATCCATTGCTACGTTCACGAGTCAATTATCCGTATTTAATATCATCATCAGTTTCTAAAATTTTAAAATACATAATATAATATTTTTTTAAATAATTTTCAGATCGCAGAAATGAATGTTGCTATTCAGAGAATCAATGATTTTTTGCTAAGCGAGGAGTGTCAACTTCCACCTAGGGCCCAATCAAGTGAACAACCTCCAACTCCTACTCCATATAAACCAAAAAAACGCGTCACCATACCATGTTAGTTACCAAAATTCTACAAATTCATCAATATGTATGTCAGTTACTAAGAAACCTAAATTCCTCTAAAACATGGTCTAGAACCGGGTTTATCTAGTCAAATGGTAGCCCTAGATATTTTCTATACGTAAATATACCTGGATACTCGTATTTTATTGAGGTTCTATCACACTAATACATATTGACCGCGACTTCCACCCTGTGGAAAGGATTCAGTAAAAGTCCCCGTGTAAGTGTCGACCTATGGTCTTTTAATCCCAGACAACTTTTATGCTTTGATAATCAGTTGAGTAATAGTGAATTTAGATAGGTATCATAAGACGTTATCAGTCACATACCCTTCTATGAACTCTCTACAGCCTGGAATTAATAATAAAATTATTTTGGTAAAATCCTTAGTAAATCCAGTACGACCGCCTGTAAAACGTTCACGTAGAGCAGAACCTAGCACTCCCAGCATTAAGCCCCAGGACAAACCTAAAGGTGACTTAACCTTAATATTATAAAAATATTTGAATTATCAATACATTCTTCAACATCCTTCATTTATCCAATTTTTAATGACCCAAGTATTAGGTACAGGCAAAGAGATTATCTCTTATCTTTTTTTATAGCCTTTAGGAGAGGGCGACCCAGTCTTCAGGCAGATGTTAATAATAACAATGAACGGAACCAACGACAGGGCCCTCCGAAGCACTAGGGTTGTTGGAACAAAGAAAAGCCCAATTTGTTTTTAACTACCTTATCTTTAAGATAATTAACCCATTATTAATTTAATGAACTATAACTATTTTTTTATATTTCTATCAAATAGAACTACGTAAAGATGATATAGCTATCAGGTTCAACGACGCTTGCAGCCGTTGGATCAAATCAGCAATGCGTGACGATGTCCAGGATATTACTTTGAATGTAAGTAATGTTTAAAAAAGATTTAATAGTAATGTACACATTGCTGACCAACTTTCAGCTTTTATAAATTGACGATGGTCTGGCATCACTTTTGATGCCAATGATCACTGACGTCGAATGTTATTTTGATGCAGATTTGTGATGGATCATTAACAACTATCATAGGAGCAGTAGGCTCTGGCAAGTCTACTTTACTTCAAATGATGCTAAGCGAACTGCCTTGTTTAACTGGCAATATGAAAGTTATGGGCAGTGTGAGTTATGCTAGTCAGGATCCTTGGTTTTTTGTGGGTGAGTCGGCTTTAATTCTCTATATCTGTTATGCATGATGAAATCTATACAATTCATACATATTACGCACCTACCTACTCACTTACCTTACCTTAGGAATAGGATTTCCAAAAATTCAAGACATTTTCAAAACACTTTATAGGATCGGTTCGCCAAAACATCCTTTTTGGGCAGCCATTCGTAAAATCTCGCTACATGGAGGTCTGCAAGGTTTGTGCACTGGAAAGAGACATTTCTTTGTTTCCACATGGAGACAAAACCATCGTTGGAGAACGTGGTGTCTCTCTCAGTGGGGGACAACGCGCCAGGATAAACCTAGCACGAGCTGTGTATAAAGAGGTAATGGTAATACTAAAATATGTTATGTTTAAAAAATAATACGTACTGTATCCAAATAATCGAAAAACATTTCAGGCTGACATATATTTGCTAGATGACCCATTATCGGCAGTGGATACACAGGTCGCAAGACATATTTTCGAAAATTGCATAAAACGGTAAGTTTATAAACATAGTAGGCATAGGCATAGATATAAATTGCTAAACCTGTTTTAATAGAGGTTAGGGTTACTTTTGAAGGATATGACGTCTGAAACGTTTTCAGATTCTTGGAGGATAAGACAGTGGTGTTAGTTACCCATCAGTTACAATTTATAAAGTCTGTCGACCAAATTGTTATACTGGAAAAAGGCAAAATTATCGCTGAAGGAGACTATAATGATTTGAGTGTAAGTTATTTCACACATTTATAAAAAATACATAAATAATAATATAAATAATGGCGAACGTGTTGGTTTAGAAACAAGATTTAGCAATAATCCAATTGATGCAAGACAAATCTCACGAAATGCGTAAAGAAGATCCTTCATCGCCGAGCAAGTTTTTACAAGCCACTAGCACTCTCAATTTAAAGCGTTCTCATTGGTCCCATTGGTCAATGATATTCGATTTAACAGTAAGCAGTATTTTTTAATCACATTCTAATTATATTTTTTCTAATTACTCGTATATTCCGTATATTAAAACGGGATTCTGAGACTATAATACAAAAATACTACTCAAAGATCTAAATATTCTTTCGTAAATTATACCTAACTAGCTGACGCCGCGCGGTCTCACCCGCGTGGGAAACCACGCGGGTGAGACCGCGCGTGAGCTCCCGTAGGTATACGGGGATTACCAACATCATATAGCTTTGCTCGATAAATCTAAAACTAACACTGAAAGAAGTTTTTCAAATCGGACCAGTAGTTCCTGAAATTAGCGTGTTGAAACAAACAAACAAACTCTTTAGCTTTATAAAAATAAACATAATCCATTGTAAGAAGGGGTAACTAAGTTGATATTTGCAGGATCAAAAACAGGAAGAAGAGACACAAATGGTGGGTAGAGTGAAAGGATCAGTTTACAAGGAATACTTTTTGGCGGATTCGGCTTGTATTTTCGTTTTCCTTGTATTTTGTATGTTTGTTTTGGCACAGTTCTTTGCCAGCGCAAGTGATTATTGGATAAGTCGATGGTAAAGTAAACAAATATTCGCTAACTTTTCAATACAACTTTTTTATTTGTAATGCCTTATTCTTATCCTCATTAAGATAATTTCGCTAGAAAAGCTTATCTTAATTTAACAATTTCTTTAGTACTCTTTTAACGATGAATAAATCTTTTATTTAGAATCTCCCCAAAAAAATAACGGATTCTAGAAGCAATACTCAGCAGACCCGACGAAACATTATTGTGTAGTTCCAGAAAGCCATCTTTTCTTCATTTTGATATTTTCTTCACTTTGATTAATTTCAGGAGTGATGCAGAGGATCATTTAACTGGTGATACCACAATGGACAATCTCCTGTGGTCACAATACGGTTTGAGACGAAGGGATTTTGCCCTAATATTTGGCGTGCTAACCATAGCAACAGTTGCTGTCGCTTTGATTAGAGCATTTCTATTCTTCTCTCTGTGCATGAAGTCTTCGATTAAGTTTGTAATTTTATGATCATTTGATTAATATTGAACAATATCTTTTAAGATACAATATACAGTATTTAGGTGCAATTTAATCGAAGTTCTTAGGGCAGGCTTATGTTAAAAAGCAAGACAATTTATAGGTCTCTTAATTTTTATACTTTTTTAATGTATTTAAGTTTAAAATTGTTGAGAGGGTGCTAATAAATAAACATGATGACGACGTTGATTGTTTTTTAAAAAAAAAATATGTTAATAATTTATTTCGATTTTTTGACGAATCAAAGTTTATAAGCGAATAAAAAAATATTTTAATTATTATAATTCTTAGATTACATGACAACATGTTTGAGAGGATATCACTTTCACCGATGAGCTTCTTTCACACCAACCCTTCAGGAAGAATATTGAATCGTTTTAGCAAAGATATGGGCTCAGTGGATGAATTGCTTCCTCAAGCTATGCTGGACTGCTTTCAGGCGAGGTTTTTTATTTTAAGTATTATACTTATAATCTTTGGAATTATTTATGCGTGACCACGACATGCAGTATAGTCAATTTCAAAATAACAGTACATTTTCAGATTATGTTAAATTTAGCGGGCGTTCTGATAGTGATATTGATGTCAGAGATGGCTCTTCTAATACCAATAGCAGCGGCGCTGATTATATTTTACATTTTTCGTCTAATCTACGTCCGAACGACTGGTGCGATAAAACGACTGGAAGGGATAAGTATGCCTCAACATCTTTTTGGATTTGGATTTGTAAAAAAAGTGTTCGTTTCGGGACGCTCGACAGAAGTGATAACTAATAAATCTTAGTTGAACTATTTAATATTCAAATTGTTTATATTAGACAGAGAATGGTCGAAGAGGTGTGAAGAATATTTTGACAGCAACAACATAATAGCTGGCCTATTCACTATTTTGGTCTTTATTATTATCAAGTTATTGAAGTGGACAATAAGTCAATGGATAAAGTGCCATCTCGATACTATGATATCCACCAATAAGCATCGGATGACATTTGTAGTTTAATCATAGTATGTGGATGACATTATGTCAATTGATTTGTTTTTTATTTTGATGAGTTGATATTATAGACCAAAATAGGTAACAAAATAGGCGCCGTAACGCGTTTACCAACCCATAAAGAGTTATCATTTCAAAAATCAAAACAAAACAGACAACACTAGGAATTGACTCTTCTTTAGATAAAAAATATTTTTTTGATATTGTTTTGCTAGCTCGAAGTCCCGTATTCAGCCACGTAAACGCAACAATACAAGGCCTGCCAACTATCCGATCGTTCGGCGCGGAGTTGCTGCTCGCCCAGGAGTTCGATCGTCACCAGGACTTGCACAGCGCGGCGTGGTACCTCTTCATCACATGCAGTCGCGCATTTGGCTACTTTCTCGATGTCATCTGTTTATTGTTCATTATATGCGTGACCTTCAGTTGTTTAATGAAAACTGGTTAGAACTTCATTTGACTTGTTTTTGTAATCTGCTATTAGTCATGATGTACATTTTATTGGAAACTTGGAAAAAAGGAATTTGTTTTCTGAAAGATCTTCTGAATTTTCAAAATAAAATTTAGTTTGGATATGGATTTTACTCGTATACAGTTTTTAAAAACTTCTATTTTCACCTTTTCTGAGGCTATTTTTCTATTCTTATAAACATAAATAAAAGTGTTTATTTACTTCATTGGAAGGTGAAATAAAATTTCCTTTAGGTTGCAGAGATTCCTGAATCATTTGCAAAAATTTCTTTATAATGTTTTCAATATAGAGTATTGTAGAGGCATAATTAAGCATTAAGGCGTTCATTTTAAGAATTAATTTTCCAACAGACATAGAAGGCAGTAATGTCGGACTCATAATAACCCAATCAATATCACTAACCGGCATTTTTCAATGGGGCATGCGACAATCCGCGGAAATGGAAAATCAGATGACCAGCGTAGAAAGAGTAATGGAATACACTAAGTTACCACAAGAGACATTATCTGACGTGAGAATTCAATTATTAAACACATATATGAATGAATATCCTTCATAAATATGCGTATAAAATGTAAGAATTATTTAAAAATCAAACATTTCTTAAATAGACGCCAGACGCGGAGCCTCCCAAAAAATGGCCAACTGAAGGAGCAATAAAATTTGAGCATGTTAGTTTGAGATATTCAATAACTGACAACAAAGTCCTACATGATTTGCAGTTTATTATTCTACCACAAGAAAAGGTTAGACGAAACGTATCTACTCCTATGTCTATAGACTTACGTTTAGGATTCACTGGATTTTTAGTAATTTGTTGTTTGCACAAATTATTACAGATTGGTGTCGTCGGAAGGACTGGTGCAGGCAAATCGTCGATAATTCAAGCTTTGTTCCGACTGGCTTATTTAGAAGGAAGTATCTATATTGATGGTATAGACATCACGTCTATTGGATTAAAGTATTTGAGGCAGAAAATATCTATAATACCTCAAGTAAGCACGTTATAAATCCACATTAAACTAAAAAGATCTCTTGTCAAACATCACCGAAAAAGATTCTTACATAGATTTATTTATGAGCATAATCAATTTTCGAGTGACTTTAATTTCAGGAACCCGTCTTATTTAGTGGTTCTCTGAGAAAGAATTTAGATCCATTTAATGAGTACCAAGATGACATATTGTTAAGAGCTCTTGACAAAGTTGAACTACTTACAGAAGAGGAAGGGGTTGGTAAGAATAAGTTATACAGAATGTTGATTGAGTAAAAATATCTATTCAAAACCATACTGCTCAACCTGTATGTGATATTCATGGCATGTCGGACAAAATTATGACCGTAGCGAATAATGATGGTAGGTGTTGTTAGGACGTTTTCCAAAAAATCAATGCTTCTGCCTTTGGTGCGTCTGATAACAAAATTATCTCCCGAGAAGATTACTACTTTTTTTTAAATGTCTGTATCTATTTTGCACAAAATTAACGTAAACCCCTAAGTTTACGTTGTTAGAGCCGATTTTTGCATAATTACTTATTGGTAGCCTTCGGTCAATTTTTAGGGGGTATATCCATGGTTTAAGCAGTATTGTCATGAATAAATATTTTGTTATTTGGCCAAAGCAACGATAAGTATAGGTTTTATGTTATTTGCCTGAAATATCACCGCAAAAAGTAATCTGTATTTATGAACTCCAGTGAGCGCACACATGCACAATTTTGTGTAAATCTATGGTGTTATTTTACTTACAATATATATAGTTTTTACATTCCTTAAGACAGAACTCGACATTGCAGACAATATTTAGATATTATATGCTTAAATAACTTTTATTGTTTACTACGCGACTAAATGAAATTAAGACAATTAGGCGCCTTCGTTCTCCTCAATTTCGAAGCGCCAATGACATGTCTATAGCATATAACCTTTAGGCCTAAGGCAATATTATAAATAAAGTTCAATGGCTCTTTTCAGAGGCTCTATACAAACAAGTAATGGACTGTGGCTCTAACTTCAGCGTGGGGGAACGCCAGCTTGTATGCTTGGCGCGTGCTATCGTCAACAACGACAAAATACTCTTACTTGATGAAGCGACAGCGAACGTGGACGCACAAACCGACGCGCTCATACAAACGGCTATTAGAGAACATTTCAGGAATTGTACTGTACTTACTGTGGCTCATAGACTAAACACAGTCATTGATTCTGACAAGGTATATGGAATTTATAACCTCTCATACTACATTAAACCTACAAAAGGCTAGTTGATTCATATCAAATTTAATATAAATAATATTAATTTTGTATACTAGGGAAAAGGGTCCGAAACATACCAATTTAAATAAAAAATAGTAAAAAAAAGTAGTAGTAAAGTACTTTACACACGGAGAGAATTAAGAAAATTCTCAGATATTATGCAAAATAATTTGAAAGTAGAAAGAGATATTTATTTAAGTGAAATTTCTTTACGATAACATTGCTAAATTACGACACAACACAAGCCAGCGCCGAATCCGTTTAGTCTTTTAACGGCATAAAATGACTATTAGGAGCTCGTGAAGCAAGTCCGACCCAAGAGATGGCGCTACTAAACGCTACTAATTTTTAAGTTTCTCTTTCGTGTATTATAATAATAATAATAGTTTATTTAAAGGTAAAAACCCAGTGTAAAACAAACAATAATATTAACAATACAAAAATAGTAAAAATAGTAATTAAAATTATGTTCGTGTGGTCTAAAGAACACTCGTCTTTTTTAATGTTAACAGATTTTGGTGCTAGACGCGGGTCATCTTGTCGAGTTTGACCATCCGCACATATTGTTGCAAAATAAGAAGGGATACTTTCGCAAGATGGTCTCCGAGACCGGCCCCGCCATGTCACAGCTCTTGCACAGAGCCGCTGCTGAGGTACGTGCTCATTTATGTACCTATTCTGATACTTTATCAGACTCCCGGGAACGGTTAAAGTTGAAAACATAATTCTAGCTATCTTTTATCTGAATCTGAATGAAGATAAGCCAAATTTTTCTCTATCCAAATTTCGGTATCGTGCGATGAGAACCTAATTTACGTAAATAGACGTTTAGGAACATCGTGCGTGAAGATGTACAATGCAAAATTAATTAGAGTTGAAAATTGTTTATTCTTTACAACTACTTATTATCTTTTAAACACTGATATAAAGACTTCTTTCGCAAACGTTCCATTTGAACTAGTTTTCTCGAGAAAATCGAATTTATAGATTCTAATAGAGCTCATTTAGAGTAAACTTTACTTAGTACTTAACTTGTTTAGTACAAGGAAACAGTGCTATAGTACTAACTAAAGTTTACTGTCTGTAACTGTTATTAAAGTCTATTTTATATAACACAAATAATAAGCGTACGTCTGCATATATGAGGATACGCGGGCACTGCCCCCTTGGTCCTTCTATTGCTACAGCGTTAGCTTTATATTCTGTGATAAACAGCTATAGTAAGCTCCAAACTTTAAGTCAAAAATAATTATTATTATTGAAAGTAAAGTGAAATTCATCTTTTAGATCTCTTACTTTGCTAACAGTGCAGTGAAATGTTTGTAGAAGATTAATTAATGATTATTATTAATTTGTTTCAGAATTACAAGAAAATTAAACAAGGCGAATAATAATATAAATTATTTTATTCTCTTAATAATATTTTTAAACACGCATTTATAATTATTATTTGTGTATTTACAATGTCTTTTGTGGCCAGCATAATTAATTAAAATATATTTTTTAATAAACTTAGTTTACTATCAATAATTAAATAAAATTCACATTTTTCATAATATTAATAAGTATTCCTAAATACTGCCGTTTATATATAAATAAGTTAGCCACTGACGATCAAGTAATCTCACATGACATCATGCACATCGCGACCAACACACGATCAGTTTTATAGGACCGTTAGTGCTGCAGGCATGTGAGATTACTTGATCGTTAGTGGCTGGCATTATACAAATAAGTACTAAATAACAATAATATATGAATATCATATTCGATTATACAATAATGGTAAATGAACACAATGCTCATTCACGCGTTTTTTATACAAGCGAGTTACAAAGAATCCTGCTGCATTTACTCGTAAAGCCTAATTCAAACAGTCTCAATATTACAACTGTTAAGGCTAGACAGTTGTAACTCCATCCGCTTTTTAATGTTTTGTATGATTGTTTCCATGCGCCTGCAAAAGAATTATTTTCGTTGGTCTAAGATCTGGCATTAGAAATATATACCCCATCTGTTATTCATTCGTCGTCGTCATCAACCCATATTCGGCTCACTGCTGAGCACGAGTCTCTTCTCAGAATGAGAAGGGTTAGGCCAATAGTCCACCACGCTGGCCCAATGCGGATTGGCAGACTTCACACACTCAGAGAATTAAGAAAATTCTCTGGTATGCAGGTTTCCTCACGATGTTTTCCTTCACCGATTGAGACACGTGATATTTAATTTCTTAAAATGCACACAACTGAAAAGTTGGAGGTGCATGCCCCGGACCGGATTCGAACCCACACCCTCCGGAATCGCAGGCAGAGGTCATATCCACTGGGCTATCACGGCTCTTATTCATTAGTGCTATGAAATAAATGACAGATAATGTTCACAGTTACATATTGCAAATAGGTTGCCTAGTTAAATTGCGGCAAAATCTAGGAAACCATGAAGTAGATCAAAGGCAACTTCATACAGTTAAATTGAGCACAAAATAAGCTTTCATTTGATTTATTAGACGACTAAATAACTGATGAGGCTAAATAAATAACATTACTTAACTGTTTTTATCTGGCAGCCCCAGGTGAAAGCAGGCAACCTTTACTTTTTTAATTCATTTGGGTATATTCTATTAACTAGTGTACTTTTTTTTAATTAACCAATGAAGAAGATTAAATAAATTTAAAAAAATAATAATCGTTTAAAACTATCCGGCCGCAATTTATCTAGGCAATCTAAAAGCAATGTGTCAATGTGAATACTTTGTAACAGTTATTGCTTATCCCAATTAAATAACAGACACAGGGTATATATTTTTTATGCCCGATCTCGTTGTTTATATAAACCAATCTGAAGTAATATTATTTTGTTCCATTATATTTTTTACAAAGAACATTAAAACTGTTTGTGTGTTCAAATAGTTGGTTGGAATAGTTGGACTATGACTTTTATTTTAAATTCGTATGGATTAAATATAATATTTACTGTTTTATAACTATTTATTTTTAAAGTAATTTCTCTCTTGAATTTATTTTAAGTCTTACAAAAAGTGTAAGGTAAAGTGTATACTCACTTTTTTTCTTCTTCAGTTTCTCGTAACTCCAAAGCCTCCAACGTTTTCACAAGATAATCGCTGCAAAACAGAAATTATCCTTTTAAGGTCTATGTTGCAAACATTGTATCTTATTTTTAATCTATACTTATAATAAAACTGGTCGAATTCTATACATTATTTCGCAATTAGAGATTTTACTTATGCCATTTGTAACAACAAACGTTACCGTGGCATAACGGACGACTGCGCCATCAAGAATCTATACTTATAATACGAATTCTGTACATTTTGTACATTCTGTACATTGAAGATATATTAAAAAAAAATGTTGGGGAGCATTATACATATAATCTATACAGAAGCTAAAAATATTTTTTTTCGATTTTTTATCTATCTGTCGGTCCGTGTTTTTTTGTTATTCGGGCATCACGCTGAAACTACTGAATTAATTCAAATGAAACTTGGCACGGTGTAAGACCATAATACGGAGAAGGTTATAGGATACTTTTAATGCGAATTTAAAATGAAAAGGGGGTGAAATAGGGGTTAAAAATTTTGTATGCCAAGTCCTTCATTTTTAGAGTTACAGTTTTAAAAATTTGTTCATAAATCATGAAAAATTACGAAATATAATATAGTTCAAAAATTTTTAAAATTAATCCCCTATAGTGGTGAAATAGGACTTGAAAGTTTACATTGATTTCCACGCGGACGAAGTCGCAGGCGTCCGCTAGTAAACAACAATTCTAAAGATATTATTATCGCGACACTTCCTCGCACACAGTCTCGCTGATGTCGCGCACGTATCGCGAGCACGACGCGCCGCAGATGTATACTCACTCAGCTTTCACAGTGAGGTGTGAGGCGCACGCCATCCTCAGCAGGGTGGTCTCGAGGCGCGCGCGGAACACAGCCGCGCGAGACGTAGGCCTTGCGCCGTGCCACAGCCGCGACACTTCCTCGCACACAGTCTCGCTGATGTCGCGCACGTAACGCGAGCACGACGCGCCGCATATACTGTCCACCTGCGATCACAATCACCGTCATAATCATTATTTCAACTGATCTTTCATCTAACAATTGAAGTTCATGTCCTGTCAATCATCATTATCATAATATGCCTATTATTACTCATTCACATCAGGGAAGGCTTGTTTAGAATGCGGAGTACATCCCTTTAGGCTTCAAAACTCATCCAAGTAACCTCACAGCTTCACTTTGTGCGTAGTACCTACGTGGCAATTGGCGTCAAAAACGGGATAACCCAAGCGGATTTAGAATAAATTTAACATTATAAGACCATTAGCAGACGCCACGCAATTTTTCCCGCGAAGTTCCCGTTCGCGGAGGAATACGGGGATATAATAATATTGCCTGTATTATTATATCCCCGTATCGTGTAGAAACCGATAGGGGTGTGGATTTTCAACCTCCTCCTAACAAGTTAGCCCGCTTCCATCTTAGATTGCATCATCACTTACGATCAGGTGAGATTGTAATCAAGGGCTAACTTGTAAAGAATAAAAAAAATTAAAACCTGTTCACGGGTTCAGTAGTTTCGGTTTTGGAACAAACCAAAAATTACAAACAATGAAATCGTTTCTCTTTAATTTAAAGTCAAAACTTGTCTTGATATTTAAGCTATTATTCTAAAGACTTCAAAATAATAGCTTTAATATCAAGAACGTTATAAAATATTTATTATTTTATTTATCATACCATTACATGATTACACAGAAAATGAGTACACACACACAGTAACACAGTGACACTATAGTATGGTACTTGATAAATAATTTCTTAGGCCTTTACGGCCGTTCAAAAATTGCCATAGCGGTCGGTATTTCACGACCACAAGGCGGGGTATTGGTAAAGTTTTCAACTAGCAATAATCGCACCTCGGATTAACCTCATTGGTTACGATATTGCCTCTGCGCAAAGTTAACTTCAGCGTTCCGCCCGAAACTATATCAACTTTCGGATAGATCAAATGCTAGCGCGATGTGAGTCGACGCATGCGCCATCTATGAACAACTGAAGGAAATAAAATTATTGTAAATAAACTAGACAGATTACAGGTATGTAATATGTATGTATATTTGTGTGTCTATATATTTAATAGGTTATCTAAGTTTAATGTGTAATTTAATTTCTCTTTATACATATGTACACCCGTCATTATTACTTGTCATTATTTTCTCTTTTTTGATTGATTGTCTAGAAGTCTAGAAGAGATCGCTCAATAGCGATAAGACCGCTAATTGTACATTAATATTTATGTTAATTTGGTGCTTATATATATTTTTTATTATTATTAGAGTATAATACAATAAAATATATTTTATTCATTCATTCATTCAGATTTTAAACAAAAATAATAATTTATTATTTGTACATGTAAATTAGTTTTTAAGCTATTGCACAGCATCGCGGGTTTTGAGCGCGGCGACCGAATCAAGAAATTCCGTAACGCAAATTAACCTAACACCCAAGCCGTGCATCAAGTTAACATATTTCGACGTGGTCGTATCGAATCAACTTGACAAGTAAACTAAAGGCTTGTTCAGACTACTTTAGCAGTTTAGTTTAGTAGCGTAAAATTTTGCTGCTAAACGTGTCTGAACACCACAAATTTAGTCGAGAAGTAGTAAATAGTTCAGTCGAGTCAATTCATTTTATTCAATTTTAACGGACGGTTAAGGGATCTTTTTAAATTATAGAATTTAAAGAAATCCCTTAACCCTACTAGTATCAGTCGCCAGTCCGAGATTAACTATCGCTCGTGGTTGACTTCCTGCCATACGATAGTTTATCCTGGTTATTTATCTGATAGTATCACCGCTATACTTGATCAATAGTTTAATTAGAGGGTAGACCTGTAGAACTAAGTCAACACACAAAGTTGTTTGTTTATGGTTTCTCTATAGTAAAAATTTATGAACCATGCAGATGGTAAGTGGGAAAACCATCACCTATAAACAGAGCAACATTTCGCAGGAAATTTGAAAACGTCCTACAATTGCTGCCTTGTTTCCGTCAACCTGAGACGTAGGTTTAACTCTTCAGGTTAATGACCTTGTTGCCAGTAACTATGGCATTCAAACTAAAACACAGTAACGATGTTTGGCGACAGAAATAAGCATCTTAGCGACATCTTAGATTGCATCATGACTTACCACAAGATGAGATTGTAGTCAAGGGCTAACTTGTAAGGAATTAAAAAATATACCTCCCCAGAACTGTCACAAAAGCTACTACATACCTCAGCATGCACTGCAATGAGGTTGTTGATGATCTCGTAGACATAGGGGCGGGCATCGTCGACGATCGCATCTGGGTCTATCTCGTGTCTGCCCATATACATGCTGGGCTCTATCGTGCCCACGAGTGGGTCTCCCTTGAGCTCTAAGTACGTCTCGGCGATCCTCGACTCGAGATTGCTTAGAGCTTCCTTCGTTGTCTGCAAAGCCAGCACCGGCTTTGGAAATTCGAAACTGAAAATCAAAATACAAATACGATTGTAAAAAATGTAATGACATGAAAATATGATTAAAAATTAATAATGAAGTTTACCGAATCAGCAGAAGATACTTTGCAAATGCACGTTGTATAGTCAACATCTTCTGAGGATACTCCAGTTTCGGGGTGAAACGTACGTAGAGAGTATTTTGTCGGACCTAGGTGACGTTGTCTCATGGGTTTGTCGGCTTTTCGAGGAGGATAGCAAAATAAATAAATCATTATATAATAAGAAGATAGGTAGTTATAAATTGTATCAAAGTATACTTCCTCCTCTGCTGACAGGAGCGCACTCTACTGTCGCCAAGCGCGCGCTGCGGCTCCTCCAGCGGCTGGTCCAGCGCCACTGACAGACTACATACATATACTTGTATACATACTGCTGGAAGGAGGCAGCAACAGCCGGCAGCGTGACGCGGCGCGTGTACTGCGCATTGCTGGCCGCTATCAGCAGCCTCTGCTGACAGGAGCGCACTCTGCCGTCGCCCAGCGCGCGCTGCGGCTCCTCCAGCGGCTGGTCCAGCGCCACTGACAGACTGGTCGTGTTGAAATTCTGGAACGAAGTACAAGTCCTTGTCAGTCGCATATCTATAGTTAATAAATAAATATAAATAAAATTAAAATGTCTGTCTGCTTAAAACAACTGTTTTCTCAAGTATGTAGTATCGCCAGGTTTGACTATTTCATTACGGAAAGCGTCTTTAAGGTTCAAAGTTACATTATGTACCTGATCATCTAGCAGCTAGCTGCATGTGTTTCTGCGGTATCGTCAGGTTTGTCTAATTTAATGAAGTAACTTCTTCACCGACTGACTTGAGGAGTAAGCTGGTGAATGTGTTACGAAAAATTGTAATCGAGAGATGCTTACTGCCACCTACAGGCACAGTGAAACAGTATTTATTATTTTAAAATACCAGTAATTGTGTTCTTAGAAAACTTTGAAACAAACTCTTTTTGTACACTGCAAGAACTTGTTGCTATACAATTATGTCTGAGGCTCATAGATGGCGCTTTATTTTTATTTTTAAAAGAAGTTTCACTTCAGTCGGTGGTCTGTGTTTCTGCATTATCGCCAAGTTTGTCTAATTTATTGAAGTAACTACTTCACTGCTTGACTTGAAGGTTTATTATTTTAAGCTTCCAGTAGATTGCGTCCCTATAGAACTTTGAAACAAACCCTTTTTGTACACTTGAAGAGCTTTTTGCTATACAGTAATTCCTGAGGGTCATAGATGGCGCTTTGTTTTTATTTTTGAAAGTAGTTTCACTTCAGTCGTGTGGTCTAAAGCACACTTATTACGGAAAAGACAATTATGTCCTATCAGAACCACATTACCTGATCATCCTGCTGCAGCGCCAACTCCTCAAGCACTCGTTCAAACGCCAGCAGTATTTGTTGCGTGTGTTTCTGCAGTATCGCCAGAGGCTCGCTGCCTTCACTCAGTAGCGGCGTCTCGCGCCTGCCGCTCGCGAACACGCACTTGTGTATTGAGGACAGTGCGTCGTTTAGATATGTTTCCAGAAGGTGTGGCTGGAAAATACAATATGATTTCTTTACTGAAAATCCATAGACGATGATCTATATTAATAATAAGAGGTGGGTAAAACTCACGCGACCTCCATATTATAAATACAAAGCTATTAGTAAAGATGGTCCAAAATTGTTAACATCAAATTAACTGACAATCTCGATTTCGTATATGACATATGTCAAAGTTAGCGAATTAACTAGCAGGACTGGTCATTGTATGTGAGTTGAAATTAAATAACATTAAACTTATTGAGAGTCAAGTTACGTTTATTATTCAGTACCTCAGTCAGCTGATAGCATATACCTAAGCAGCAACTTGATTTCATAATTATTATAAAGTTTATTAATTAGGTGACGAACTCAACCTTGTATTTCAGGGCGTTCCCTTGAGTTGGGTAACGTCTATCAACAATAACAAGGAATTACGATCGGTCACTTACAAGGGTGGTGAAGGCCCCGTACCATAGGCGATGTCCGATAGTAATTTTGCGTGGTTTGGGTCCTACCCTGGACTGTAGTGTCCTTTCAATGACCTTACAGGGTCAAAATAATATACTCACTTATATCAATGCAGATATTAATTACAACACGAAACACTGTTTAAAGTTACACGTTACCGCGTTATACAGGGTGCTCGGGAGTATTTCCCATAACTTCAGTATTAGTGAGTCCACTTATAGGAGCCGAACTGACGAGCCGAGATTATGATCACGCTAAAGCACTAATACTGGCGGTCACTCACGAGGTTGGTGATGGCGCCGTAGTCGGTGAACTCGTGTATCTTCCACGCCTCGTCGTCCGCTAGCGCCTTCACGCGGCGCTGCGCGCGCTGCAGGAACACCGACATGCCGTGCACGCGGTAGTCGAATATCACCTTCTCCACGATGCTGAGCGGCTGGAATTACCAACATAAAAACATCTTGAGAAGTATTAACTTGGTTTTTTCTAACTTTTTTTCTTCAGGGATTGCCTATAAGATTGCATTTAGAAATAACGCCAGCCGCTTTTGCACACTCATGTGTATTTTTGTTTTCCAAGACAATGAATACAAACAGAATTCATCTTTTTGTTTGTATTCAATTTTGTGTGTGCAATAAAGGTTTTCTTCTTTTTCGACTAATCTAAACCAAGATTCATCATCCATCATAATTATCAATATCAAGTCCACAGTTATTATACACAGAACGGAAAGTATTCTAAAATTCGTTTCCAAAGTATTGAATGGAAACATCTATCACTTCATTGATATTCAGCTTTGACTTGCCACTTCTAAACATTCACAAGCAGTGCGAATGTTTAGAAGTGGCAAGTCAAAGGTTATCGCGTACAACACTTACCTGCGAAGGTAGATCTAGTTTGAGCAAGGACTCGTAGGCCTCTCGCAGACTGCGCAGGTTGGCGAGCAGGCGCGCGCGCAGCACGTCCGCGCCGGGGGGCGCCCCGCCCGCCAGCAGGCACGCGCGCATATGCGACGAGAACAGCTGCACGGCCGCTATTATCATTTCCTGGAAATTATGGGAGCCAGTTTTAATGAGATTTGAACTAACTATGGGTCTTATTAGAAGGCTCAAAGTCACTCAGCGGACGATGGAGCGAGTTATGCTTCGAGTTTCTCTGCGTGATCGAATCAGAAATGAGGAGATTCGACGACGAACCAAAATCACTGACATAGCTCAGCGAATCGTGAAGCTGAAGTGGCAATGGGCAGGCCACATAGTTTGAAGAGCCGATGGACGTTGGGTCGTTGGGATCCCAAGGTGCAGTGTTGGTCGGCCCTACTAGGTGGACCGAGAATATCAAGTGGATTGCACGGAGCCACTGGATGCTGGTGGCTCGAGACTGTTGTGCTTGGAATTCCATGCAAGTGTTGAATCAAACTAACACTATAATTATCACACTATAATTTCTATATTTCTTTACACAATACAATACATTGATTATTTAGTTGATATTGATATATTTTGATATTTTAGCAATATTGCAATACATACCCACTAAAACTTGATATGTGTTGTCATGAAAACAAAGAATGCCGCCATGACAGCCTGCCAGCATCGTCTGTTATAGCCCCTCTCTGTATCAACACCAATATGGCGTCTGCCTCCATTATTGGTGTTTGTTCGTGGCCGGAAGTCATTGTTCAACCGTTATCATTGCATTCACTCAATTAAATCAAGTGACATTATTGTAGATCACTAGTAATAGCTAACACAAGAGACCAACGAGTATGTCCAGCAGTGGACATCTATCGGCTGATGATGATATGAGATTTTAAGAAATCGCGATCGAGCCTTCACGGCCATTCGCGTGTGTGGGTGTGTGTATGAGTAAAATTTCGTGTGTGTGTGTGCGTAACTAGTGACCTTGAGGTCGGCGTGTCTCTGCGGGTCGGAGGGCTGCCCCGCCAGCTCGCCGGCGAAGTACCGGCGCGCGAGCGGCCACAGCGCGTGCAGCTCGGACGCGAGCGCGCCGCACGCCGCCGCGCACCACGCGCCGCGCACCGCGCTCCACGACCCCTCGCTCTCGGGCTCCTTCGCTTTACGCTTACCTGCGATATCAGAGGCTAGTTGACACTTTTTTTAATAGGTCTTAAATAGTTCATTATTGTTCTAGTAGATTGAATTTTTTTTCATATTTTTTGGGACATGATTTTAGTTCTTAAATATGTTTTTGACAATATGAGCCAAAACGCCCGTCAGCCATATTCTGTCTATATTTCAACTGTTTCATGACGTCACTATCAGAAATACCTTACAAACGGAGCGTTTGTCAAAAATTACTTTGACATTTAGTCATCATCAAGTAACATTGTGACGTCACAAAATTTTTTGACAGCGTTTTTGACGTCTGGAAATTTTGAAAAAATAAATGTTTTTTAAATAAAGTTTAATAAGAAGTCCTTAATTTTTATTAATTAATATTGATATATTTCGGACCCTTATTCCATGCGAAACTATGAGAAATTTATATTGTTTATATTATTTTGATATGAGTCAACTACCCTGCTGCGATTTTCATCGAATGACACCCATATCTTGGGGCTTGGTATCAATGTTAAAGGGGCCCCGATCATTGTTGTTAACATCTAATAGTAATCATGACAGAGTTATATAGAGTTCACAATAAGTCCTTCAGTGCATTGGAACAGTGTGGTTCTAGTACTGCTATAAAGAGAGATGTCTGATCCTGCAGAGGGCCATTAAAACAGGCTAAAGAACGATTTTTCTAAATGACTCAAAATTACCTGTTTCTAAACAATAATGTGCTCACCTTTCTCACCAGATTCTTGTTCTTCCTTCAACTTGAAATGATCCTTCACTTTGTTCATGAGACTCATCAGGTATTCCTTGCGAGTTGTTATGGCGACCCACGCCGCGTCGCCTTCCCAGTTCAAGCTGTTAAGTAGCCTGGAAACAAAAATCACATCAAATAAATATATCATCAAACGAGCATACATAAGAGTGAATGATTGATTGATTTAAGGTCGTTAAATATGAAACAGGGTTAGGATTGGAACACCGTGGGGTTTAGTCGGTTGAAGTCCGACATAACCTTCTTACATCCCCTTGGCGAGAAGGTATCCATGAGAATTTCTCTAGTTTAAAAAAAAAAGACGTTAAGTGTGGAGACATATGTCTCCCATTTTTGTGAGAAACAATATTTCTAAAAATCACATCCCTTTCCGTTCAAGATAAAACACGTTACATATGCAGTGAGCTTCAAATTGCAGTATCCTCATCAATATTCACATAAAACATTCAGAATTTAACGTAAGTAGAGCTTGTTTTTGCTAATTGAACTCTCCAGTTTCTTTGTGGAGAATAGCAAAATAAATCAATTATTCATTGTTCATAACAAACTTACCCAATAACCCCTGCTGAGAGCATAGCAAAATTTCATTTTACAAACATAAAAGTACAAGTACATTTCATTCATATTTACTTGAAAATTAAGATCTTTCTTTGTTTTTTTCTATATTTACGAAATCCGGTAAACTGTTTCTATTATGAAGCAAAAAAATCCTTGATAGTTAAAAATATTTCAGGTTACTGCTATGTGGGGTTTAAAAACAATCAATATTAATTTTATAGTTTGTAAGCTTACCTTATATATTTGGTTTGTTCTTGGACGTTTACAGGCATGGTCTTCATTCTTGTGTGTAAATTTTCTTTCAAATCTTCAATTTTTCTATCAATTTCATCCAAAATTTTTTGGAAAAGCTGCAAAAATATTATATACATACTTATAAATATATCACAACCAAAATTAAACATACTGTTGTCTGTCTATTTGTACCAGCTAATGTCTGAACCAATTTTATTTGGACTTTTACTGAAAGATACTGGAGTTTATTGAGCAACATATTATAGTACAATTAAGTATGTTGTAGTTTATGGTATCCAGACGACTGAAGTCAAATGCTTTCTTTACTCATTAATTAGCGAAAGATTGCATTTGTCGCCCGCTGCTCTATTGCTCCCCTAACAGTGGAATTCATAGACGTTGTAGGGGCACCCCCAGGGGATTATTCACCCGTTGAGTGTTAAATTCTCAAACAAATAGAGGTTAAATTCGACACTCAGCGGCTGAATCCACTGGGGCTGCCTATAACGTCTATGAATTTCACTGTAAGTTGCTATACCCCCTTACCTCTATAAAGCACGGACGAGAAATCAAGTTATGTTATAAGAATACACATTACCTTAACATCAGTATTTCCAAACAGATTTTTCACACGGCTGTAGTCATTGACAACAAGATCATACTCTTTTTTGCGTATATTCTTGTCTATAGACGCGGGCAGTTGAAAGAGGAACTTGTGCCGCGTGAGCAGAGAAAGTGCTTCCCGTGTTTTGTCCGCATTCTCTTTGCGCGACAATATTTCCGAAAATAAGGAATCAGCCAGAGTAATGGATTCTGAAAATTAAAGCACTTTCTTGACTATGCTACTTGATTTATATATCGAAATTATTTATAGATAACACCTCAAAACATTACACATATTGAATGTATGCAGATGTATATTGAATGTATACAGAATTTTATATTAAGTCAATTTCATTATGACTTAAATCTAGAAGAAAAACAAAAGTCAAAATGTTCTAACATTATTTTGATCCTTACTTCTAGCACATTGGTCTTCAGTTAATTTGAGAAGGGAGAGGGATTAAGGCAAGTCGTGTTTTAAAAGACATGACTAATATAAAAATAATTTTAACTTTTTTATTCTACACCTACCTTCAATTGCAGCTTCTAAGCTGGGTAAAGGTTCTTTGCCATTCTTCCTCTGGTCCTCTTCATACATGTTCTTGAGAAGCACCAGTCGGTCCAACTGGTCCATTACAGCACCAGTATTTGCTTTTAGAAAGCTCAGTTGCCCTTCTTTTTGACCTTCTACCTACAATTTCAAGTGGGACTGATAAGCAGAAAAGAAACTGAAGTGAAAATTTGTAGTGACAATTTACATGTCATTATGTTTGTTATGACGAAAAATGGTTTGTCTATTGAATTAAGGCTATTATTACTTATGGATGAGAGTGTGGTATATGATAAGTACAAAAGCAGTACAAATGTTGGCAACTTGTCAATGCAACTTAATTTTGAAGGAATAATAAATATTTCATATTATTTATTTCATTAAACAATTAACATTATATCGAAGCTGTAAAATGGTATGCTAAGCTGCAATGCTTTAAAAAATTTAAAATATAATTTCAAAATTAATCTATAATCTTAA
Organism: Bicyclus anynana; assembly: GCF_947172395.1. Classification (NCBI taxonomy): domain Eukaryota; kingdom Metazoa; phylum Arthropoda; class Insecta; order Lepidoptera; family Nymphalidae; genus Bicyclus; species Bicyclus anynana. The sequence goes on from NC_069086.1 coordinate 4,982,334, forward strand.
AATAATAATTAATAACACAAACCTTTCTTTGCAAAAACACCATCCCAGCTCTGAGATCCTCGAAGGAAGTATTACTATGGTGTTCCAAAAGATACCAGCCTGGTTGAAAGTTTTCATCTGATAATTTTCCAGAGCTGTAACAGGAAGACATCCTTATATTTAGGAACCACCTTCTGTATAAGGATCAGCTCCGATCTGATCAATTTGAAAGGAGGAGTCACAAAAACAAATGTAAGCATTTATTTTTGTGACACTTATTTGGAATGGGACCTTCTGATACAACTCAAACTGATAAGTTGATATGACATAGGTAAGATATTATAGCTTGGCAACTTCGTTCGTAACACTCCCGATGTTGCACGCGGGCCGAGAGGTGTATAGCGATGAATGAAAAACCCACGACTGATGCACGTCACTTCCTCGCACGCCTGATATCACACCCGCGCAGTCTTTCCCCCCGTCGCCCGCATATCAAGGGAGTGTTATCAACGAACTTGCCAGACTATAATTCTAGTTATCTAGTTGATTTGTGTTTTTAAAGTCTGTTGTAAAAAGGTATGATACCTTATTTCAAAAAGAAATGAGCATTTTCCAATGAAATCCAAAGAAATGATGAAAGAATCATCATAATGGAAAATGCTCATTTCTTTGGATTAACTTATCTAATCTTCATGCTTTGTAGTGAAACACCTTCTTCCTTAAAAAGCATAATTTTTAAAGATTCAACGATTTTTAATAATAACAATGATTGATAGTAACCACAGGACATACTTTGCCCTTCTTACAAAATAGAAACATAAGTAGATTTCTCACAAACTCAAAACTTACCCATCTGGAAACAACTCATTCAGCTCTTCCTCAGGGAATTTACAATCATCACCCTCAGTAGACAGGCCGAGGGGGTCAGGTGGAGTGTATGCAGTGGGTGACATAGGTCTGCGGCCCCAGGGCAATGATGGAGGGGCTGCCTCTTCAACCCAGACTGCACTCTCTTTTACTGGGCCTATGGATTCATGGTAACCTGGGGAAATGTCAAATTGGCAAATTATTATACATTTTACAATTACAATTCTGTTTGCTATATTTCAGAATTAAATATGCCTTATTTCAGGATTATACAAATTTTTGTCTCTGCCACGTAATGGGCCTGACACCTACATTATCATTAACATCCTTAATTAGAGCCTTCAATTCAAAGTAAATTAAATCAAAACTAGTTTGTTTGTTAGAAATGTCAAGTTTAACCATTTGTAGTGACTTTACATTTTCTGATATCTCCATTTATATGATATAATAGACTAGCAAAACACTGCCATTTCACCCATGTAGTTCCCATTCCTAAGGGAATGCAGGGATGAAATATAGCCTATGTTACTCCCAGATCATGTAACTTTCCATTAGTGAATGTATTTTTAAAATCAGTCTACTGGTTTCAGAGCCTTTTCAATAAAAATACAGTACAGCATGAACAAGTTGTTAAACTATTATTTGCAGTGATACAGGTGTGGCATTGTAACCTGTCTACCACCAAACCATTGCTTGGTAACAACTCGCTCAGGTGAAACTTTATGAATATTTTCAGTTTTGTTAACACTCCTTAAATTTCACACAAGATGGAAGCAAGCTTACTTTGAAAAGGCACAAGTTTAGTTTATCCTTACCTCTGATGGTTTCTATGTGTCATTGAAATGGAATGTCAAAATGCTTAGTTAATCATAAACTGCATCATCACTTATATGACAATTATATATATTAACATCAGGTGTGATTGTAGTCAAGAGCTAACTTGTCAAAGAATATAATAAAATCCCTGTCTTACTATTACTACCAAAGAAAACAAGTCTTTCTTGAAAAAACAACATCTATACCTCTAAACTGGACAGTGGAAGTTCCTTCACCACCAGATTTGGTAGTGACAATGATGTCGCCGCGACCCTTGCACGGACCAGACCTCGCGACTATTTTGTTCTTGCTCTTCCATTCCGCTGAGAGCAGGCAATCACAGCCACAAATCTTAAGCCCTGCAACATACGATGTTAAGTTAACATTGAGGTGCCAATTGCCATAGCTAATTTCTTAAAGAGAGTTTATGCAACCAAAATTACCATATAAATCTGTTGGACTGGTACCGAGAAACTCCCCTCGAATTGTCACTTTCGTACCGGGAGGACCTTCCTTTGGAGAAATACCAGTAACGACGGGCGGTGGACCCATAATGGAAAATAAAAAATTCTTATAATTTACAGAAAACGAACGTTACGTTTCGATGGGAAATAGGAAACTTAGGTACGGTCCTCAAATCCCAAAGCTAAAATGGTAAATTAACTAAATAAAAGACAAAAGTTAAATTAAAACTATCTATAATTTAAAAGTCAAAACAAACAACTACTTGTCAATTGTCATTTGCATGTTTGACATTGACGTTGGCACTTGTCACTCGTCCTTAATATTGCCAACACCTATTTTCCTAATTCAACACAAATCGAAGAAATAATTATGTATTTTAGCCCTTGCCTTTGAGACTTTAGGCCCATGGTCAACAGATACCAAAAAGTGGTCAATGCTATGTTTGAGCAGAGCGTGATATCCCAGTGGATATGATCTCTGCCTCCAATTCCGGAGGGTGTGGGTTCGAATCCGGTCCGGGGCATGCACCTCCAACTTTTAAGTTGTGTACATTTTACAAAATTAAATATCACGTGTCTCAAACAATGAAGGAAAAACATCGTAAGGAAACCTGCATACGAGAGAATTTTCCTAATTTTCTGCGTGTGTGAAGTCTGCACACATAAGGGTTGGTAATGAATGTTTGACGAATTGATCCATGCGTCAGTTGACCCAAGAGCTGGCGCTTATTTGGCCCAAAGGGTACCTTGGTTCTGGGTGAACAATTAGATGGTGTCAGTGGCGTGACCTTCGCAGATTCATAAATTAACTGCATACCCTGAGAATTAATTACGAATCTGTATTGTAAAATATAAATAACTACAAAGGAAATATAAATTTAAAGGAATAAAGCATGATAGATGCACAGTAAAAAAGTATCGGTATGGTCCCATAATAAGTTTAAATTACCCGCATTTTGGGAACTTCCCTCATGCTGGCAAGACTATTCGTTTATGTACTTTTTTTCTGGTTTAGCTCATAGTTCTAGAATTCATGTCAAATCATAGATAAGAAGGAAGTTGTTATAGATCTGTGCATTTCAGTTAGGCTAGTACTCAGAGCACTAAAAACCAGTTAATTAAAAAATAAAAATATCAACCAGTTTTTTTTTCCGTCATGAGGGGATGATAAAAAAAGACCTTTCGGGGCGTATCTAATAAATTTACAATTAAATACCGTTTGGTAATTCAAAATATACAATATAATTTTAACTATGATTTAATGTATTATATAATAATCCATTCTTACAGAAATGGCTCACTCTAGCTTCAGGTAATGGGTATAAAGTGAATCATCATTTGATCTACTATTTGCTTATTTATTTAGTTCGCCTTTTAAAAATCTTATCTTTTATTTCTTTAGTGCTGTCGACGAGTATGGTTTTGAAAGACATGATGATTTTGACTTCGAGAGCTATGAAGAGTTTATGTCTGTGTATCTCAAAGTTTTGGCCTCAAGGGCGCAAAAGTGGGCTGTTCTTCTGGGAGAAGGAAAGTCTGTCAAACGGACTAACACCATCAAAAGATATGTTCGCAAGGGTGTGCCAGGTGAGTAATAAAATGTTTTCTCCCTATCCCACCATCATCTAAATAAATTAGCCTTAAACAAAACTGTTGTAAAGATTGACCTGTATTTTGGTTAATAAGTAGGCAGCATAATTTAAAATTACACTTGTTATCTTAATAATAAAGTGTAAAACTTACCAAATCATTAGATTTTGTTTAATTAACAAAACTTATTTTTTATAGAACATTAAAATTGATTGGTTTATAACCATTTAAAACAAAAGACTTATAAGTATAATAGTTAAAAGCTTTAAGTTGTGGCACCCTACAAATGAGTATTCACTCTTGTGATAATATACTATCTATTTTATGGTCTAGAATGTGAATATGATGTCTAATTTTTTTTCTCAATTTTTAGGTGAACATCGTCCATCAGTATGGATGGCTATATCACAAGCAGATAAGATGAAAGATCAATGTCCTGACTTATACCAGAAGATCCTTGATAGTCCTTTTGAAAAAGAGCTGGTAGATTTAGTTAAAACAGACCTGCCTCGCACCTTTCCTGACAATATTTATTTTTCAAAGGAAGCCAATCATCAAGCACATCTTTTTAATGTATTAATAGCTTATGCTCATAACAACAGAGCAGTTGGTTACTGTCAGGGGTTAAACTATATTGCTGGTTAGTATTTGTTTTTTTTTTATATTTTCTTATAAGCATGGCTTTACATGGTTGATATTCCCTTTATAATATTTTGACCTGTTTGACACAGTTTGACACGCTGTAGAAGTGCATTTTTTAATCTATGAATTGGGTGCCAAAAGTTACCCTAAGCCCTGATTCATACGAGAGTTGTTTTAACGTTCATTAAAAAAGCATTCAAATACAACAAATGCATTCCGAAGTATATGTTCACACAACAGCATTTTTAAAATACTAAGTTTTTTCCGAGCAGTGTTGCATTTGAGTTTTGGGCGTTGAAAATAGACCTTCATTATTTAATTTCATACTATTTTGAACGCTTTTTTGAAGTCTGTTAAAAAATTCTTGTGCGAATGGGGGTTCATAGTTTTATGGGACACATGGCATAACTCTTTGCTATGAAGAAAAGTAACTGTTTTTTAATAGATATTCTCAATTTTGTTTTAGGTTTATTATTGCTAGCCACAAAGAGTGAAGAAACATCATTTTGGCTTCTCAAAGTGTTGGTGGAAAAAATTCTCCCAGACTACTATACAAAAACCATGGATGGTCTTATAGTAGATATTGAAGTGTTATCAGAACTAGTCAAATCCAAGGCACCTGATGTACATCAACATGTTATAAATTTAGGTATGTTTTAAACATTAAGCCCTGTCTTAAAGTTTTGTGTACAATTTATTTAGATTTTGAAACTTAATAAATGATTTTAAAATCTGGCCTACTATCTATATTTATTATTTCAGATAATTTATTGACTTTAAATATTTTGTTGATAATGGAAAGGATAAAATAGATATAAAATCTCAATTTATCTCTATTTTGAAACAGATTGCCTCAACAAGTTGTAATCCAAGATATAGGCGTTTACACAGTACTAGCGGACGCCCGCGACTTCGTCCGCGTAAATTTCGATATCAACTTTACTACTACCCCTACCCTACCCTACCACTACCCCAACCCTACCCTACCCCTACATCTACCCTACCCCTACCCTACCCTACCCCAAACCTACCCCTACCCTACCCCTACCTTACCTACACCCTACCCCCATCCTACCCCTACCCTCCCCGTACCCTATCCCTTTCCTACCCCTATCCCACCCGTACCCCTATCTCACGCCTATCCTACCCCTACCCTACCACTTCCCTATCCTACCCGTACCTCTACCCTACCACTACCCTACCTCTACCCCTACCCTACCACTACCCTAAACCCGGCTCTAGACCTACCCTACCCCTACACTACCCCCACGCTTCCCTACCCGTACCCTACCCTACCCTGTAACTTCTCTATCTTACTCCTACCCTTAGCAAAATCAGTCCAGTCCTTCGAGAGTGGTGGTATGATCAAAAGAAATAGAGACTTCTATGCTAATAATATAATGTGTGGTTGTAGGAGGTAATCTCTGGATCTACTGGACCAATTTGGAAAATTGTTTTACCAATAGAAAGCTACGTTATTTGCGAGTGTCATAGGCTATGTTTGATCCCCATATTCACACGGGAACGGGAACTACGTCAATGAAAGCGCCGGGCGTTATATTGCGGAATTTCTGCGTCTTTTAGAAATATTGTATTATCTCCGAAACTATTTAAGTAATTAACATACTGTAAAGGGCAAATCTTATCTCCATAATATCTTTGTGATTATTAAATAATTTATTTTAATAATAATTAAAGTTTAGTTGTATAAATAATGACGTAAACCTAAGTATATAAAATTCATAATTTTTAAAACACAAAAGCTACTATATCTGCTAATATATAGAAGATAGATATATGGTGTCGCGGACTTTTTTGTAGAACTTTTAAAGATACATAAAGCCTCAATACATTAATTTCAATTTTACACAATGGTTAAGGCAGCGCATGCGAATAAGTCTGCTTAAGAGGATTTTCGGTCCAACCTGTATGACAAAAACTGTGTTAACTCGGCGAATATATATCATACTAATATAAAATATAGCCTATAGCACTCCCCGATAATGTAGCATTCTACTGGTGAAAGAATTTTTGAAATCGGACCAGTAGTTCCGAAGATTACCCCATTTAAAAAATGTGACAAACTTACAAACTTACAAACTTTACCTCTTTATAATATTAGTATAGAGTATAGATTACATTCAAACTACTTTAGTTTCACAATATTCTATTTTTGGTAAAAAAGGGTTGGTTACTATTTATCAACATTGATTGAAATTACATATTGATTTGGGTCTGGGCTGAGAAGCAAATAAATATTATCAGAGTTAATGAATATCTTATGGGCCGGTCTACATAATGGCCAATCACATTTCCATGTGTGGACACGGCCCAGAAGGAAGAAGAAAGTCTCACCACCTTCTGCTAAGTGTTGAATAGCTTATTTACAAATTTTCTCTTTGTCATTTGACATAAACTATGAAAGGTCACAAAACTTACATTGAAACTATCAGACAATTAATTATCAGAAGCTAGTGGAATTAGCCCTTAAGCTGAAGAGTTAGTGTGTTTGTTTGAAGTACTTAATCCTAGGAACTACTGAAATATTCAAAAATCGCGTAAGACAATATATAATGTTCGCCTTTAAAAGTTTGAAAAAAAGTCTGCAATAGCATAATATGTATATTTTTGAAGGGTTTTCGCATGGACAAAGTAGACGTCCGATTGTTATAAATATTGAATTTTGTAGGTCTGCCGTGGGCTGTCATAACTACCAAGTGGTTTGTCTGCCTCTTCGCTGAAGTCCTGCCCATAGAGACTGTGTTGAGAATATGGGACTGTCTGTTCTACGAGGGCTCCAAGATACTGTTCAGAGTTTGCCTGACACTGATCAAGAATAACCGGGCGTCTATAATGGCTTGTAACGACTTCACCACACTGGCGGAATGCTTTAAGGCTATCGTTAAAAATGCAAGTGCATTGCATTGTCATGAATTTATGCAGGTCTGTATGCGAATGCTATATTGCAAATTATGTTTAATAGCTTCATGGTTAAGGAGTCTAACTCAACACTTAGGATGTCATAGGTTCGATCCCCACCCATCACTGTTGTCACATCCATTCTTACTACTAACAGGAGGGTAAAGAAAATATGAATCAAATGAAAAGAAGGATATGGCTAATCTTCTTTTTTTTTTAATTTTATATTATTGTGTTTTAAATTAAATTATTTTTTTAAGTATTAGTTGCACTTTTGTGTTGTATTAGCGGACGCCCGCGATTTCGTCTGCCCTTAGACCTCTTTAATCCAGCCCTTACAGTAGTATTGCTGTAAAAATGGAGTAACTTCTCCTGTTTTCCCAACATTTCCCTTCACTGCTCTGCTCCTATTCATTGTAAAGTGATGAAAAGTATACTATAAACAGTCCAGGAGTATGAAGAATAATTGTTTCGTTAAAATCGGTCGAGTAGTTTTTGTTTCTATAACGAACATATACAGAAAGACAGACTAAAATTTTACTGATTGCATTTTTGGCATCAGTATCGATCACTAATCACCCGCTGATAGTTATTTTGGTAATATATTTCATGTACAGAATTGACCTCTCTACAGATTTATGTATAAGTACAATAGCATTGTTAAGTACTATCTAAATGGGAAAATAAAGCTTATTATTACAATAGCAAAACATAACATATTGTTATGAAAGTTTTGTAAAAAAGGGGAGAGAAGAAGAGTTCTAAGAGATAGATAAACAACTTCCACAAGCGAACATAACCGCGTCTAATATTTCGCGTGTGATATAACAGTTAGTTTGAAATAAGCAAAATTACAAAAACCACAAAATATTAACTTAGTATTTTTTTTTCCAGTCAATATTCAAAGTACCTGGCACCCTGTCCAACTCTACAATAATAAAGCTTCGAGCCCGTTTCGCGAAGCAACGTCGAGAGCAACTGCAGAAGGAACCGCGGTGAACCAATATTCAATCTTAAGGAACTTTTGATCTCATCTTTTCAAAAGATTTACCAAATGAATTTATTCTAATAAACTTTTTGTTATCAAACAAACTTCGAAGCACAAATTTAATTATAGAACAGGAGCATGTAATAGTCAGACACTTTATAGAATGTCAGATCTGAAAATACAAGACGCCAAACTGTGTAGGTATTATAACCCTTTTGATGGTCTCCGTAGCACAATGGTGTAGGGCTCTTATTTTATTATACTACGAGTAACTTGGTCATTCTTAATTTTGGGTAGATATGGATATGGTTATAGCCCAGTGGATATGACCTCTGCCTCCGATTTCGGAGGGTGTGGGTTCGAATCCGGTACGGGGCATGCACCTCGCAACTTTTCAGTTGTGTGCATTTTAAGAAATTAAATATCACGTGTCTCAATCGGTGAAGGAAAACATCGTGAGGAAACCTGCATACCAGAGAATTTCTTAATTCTCTGCGTTTGTGAAGTCTGCCAATCCGCATTGGGCCAGCATGGTGGACTATTGGCCTAACCAATCTCATTCTGAGAGGAGACTCGAGCTCAGCAGTGAGCCGTATATGGGTTGATAACAATGAGATATGGATATAATATGCGTCAAACTTTTAGGCTGCTGAACCAGAGGTGTTTGGCTGTGTAGTGAACAAAAACATCCCAGAAGTGTTAAAATACCTGCACAGTTGTAATTTCAGAGCTGACTAGAAGTTGGGCACATACTATAATAATGCTACAAATGTACCCAGTGGTACCCTCATCCACATCCTTGCAACAAAGGTTACTAAATTTATTACATGTAGATGTAATATTTGTGTTTGTGATTAATAACATTAATTTATTTTTATCAATATTGATAAAAACATACAATTAAACCATTTTTTTAATTAACATGAGTTGTTGATATCATGTATTGCTTCCATTAAAGTCCAAAACATGCTCATGTTTTATTCAAAATATTATATTTTGAGTGATCAAATATAAAAATAAAGTGTAATTTTTTTTTACATGTGAAATGTGAATACTATGAGTTTTTCAAATAAAAGAAACTAGACTAGTTTCCAAAATATTACAACGTATTTTATTAGTTAATATTATATGAGTAATTAATTATTTAGTTAAGCATGACAAATGAGTTTTTGTGAACAATAATTGTTTTAAGTGATGATTTTTTTATTTCACATATCATAAGGTGTTGTTATTTTTTTTTAATATTTTGTAAGCTTCCAACAGTACAAGTTTATATACTACTTGCAACTGTTATTTTATATATTTGTAAATGAAATAATATAAAACGCTGCTTACTTTACAGTCAGTGTGTACATTTATATTTATACGCACTGCTGAGCAGTTGCGATTGATTTATATATATTTTACATAAAAGTATTTTTTCCTTAATCCCTCCAGTCATTTTATCAATGTATTTGTTAGATAAGCCTTTTTGTTAGATAAGCCAAGGTTCTGAATTTGGTAAACATTTGAGCAACTTTTACAGTGCCCACTAACTTTGTCCTGCAGTTTCATCTGCATAGATCCCAGTTAAATAAGCCAACTGATATGAAATGTCTAAATGTCTAAATAGTGGGACCTTAAATTGTCTATTTTCCCAATTTACTTATTAGTATTAAATCATGATTTTTAACATTATGTTATGAAATCAGTAATAACAAAATTATCACCACTACTTTTGTATTTTTTGTAATCCTGTTAATTTCATAGTTTGAAATCAAAAAATGTTTGTTTCCCCTGATTTATGTAATTTACTCAGATACTTGTTAAAGCTGGTGGAATAAAACGGTTATTTTAAAATTTAATTATTATTATCTTTTATTGTATTAAGTAAGAACTCTAGATTTAAGTATTTATTTTAATTACACAAACAAAAGAGTGAGAATATTGATTAAAAAAATATAATCACTATCAAAGAAATAAACTGTATTTCTTTTGTAATAGACTGTATAAATCTGTAAGTGTAACTTTACTTTGTTACACTATGTGATTGTATAATTACACGTATGAGTATGTTATTACATGAATTGCATACATTATATTTTTTACCTTCGTATACATCTGTTATAATTCAGTGCAAATGAACTGTTGATGTGCAAGAAACTCGGTTGTGTTGTGTTCAACAGTGGTTGATAAACAATAATACTATCATAATCAGAGTGAAGGAGTTGTAAACATTTTCTCTCCACTTATCTATTGATGAAAAGTATAACCATGGATCCTTTTTTGATTGATATATTTTAAAATTGAAATTGTCTAGAAGGCACAACCATGACTGCCAAAACAGAATATTAATAACGAAATAAACATTACTGTCTTTAAATATAAAATCATTATATCTTTGGAGTTTGCCAAAGAATCTTTTAACTAATAAATTATTGAGTCATTGGGCCAAGGAACTACATAATTTACTGTTTGTATGATATTCTTGGAGTTTTGAATGAAATTTCTTTCAAAACCAAAACTGCTTGCCTACCTTCTCATCCAGACTTTGTTCCCTGACCCAAGGACTATGAATTATTGTCATTAGGATTTAGGACTTGAAATGGTAAATTTATATACATTATATATATAATATGTGTGTACAAGTTGTGCAGCTTTCACTATTTAGTATTTAATATTTATACAAATTGCTTGTCCTTTGTATGCATCAGTAGTTAAATATTTTATAATAATATATAACATATATTTGTGACATTTAATCTAAATTTTTTATTTTAGATTAAATAGATTAAACTGATAGTATTATTTACCATAAATAAATTTGAACAATAATTATTTTTTATTACTTATATAGATTTTTAGATCATCTCCAAAATTTCAGATGAGCTTCAGTCAATTTTGTAATTATTGAACAGTTTAATATCTTGATGTTTTTTATAAGCTTAGCATAGTTTCCATTTGCTGAGGATTAAATAAATGTGAGGTAGTGTCTTTATAATAACAACTCTCAAAATTAACTGCTTACCTGATGAAAAAATACTGTAATTTTCAATTATCTCTCTGTGTATTGTTAGATTAAATCTGACACTATAAGACAAAATAACAGTGTTGTTAAATCACTTGCTAAAGACTGATGTTTTCCATGGTCAGCCATGGAAACCTTTGAAAACCATTCATACAAATGTAAGGCAAAGGTCATCTATTCATAGGATTCATTGACATACAATTTTTCCACCGTTAGATTTCCTTAATCTGTCTACTAATTATAAATGACCTCCCTGCCCAACTTTGTACTTCGAGTAGTTAACAAGACTTTATGACAAATGACCTTTCCCTGTTATATAGATGTAGATTAAAACTTAAATATTATTTAGCTAGGGTTAAATTCTATTCAAAGAATTTAGAAAGGTTTATTAAACCTGCCAGTAGATGTAAACTTTTACCATACCAACAAATAGCTTTTGGGAGCATTGTACCATTGTATTGTAGCAAGGTTGCAGTTAATTTGTCAGAGTCATACATGTTTGATGAGTTCTTTGTAACATAATAAATTATTGAGATGTTGAAATTGATTATTTTTTATTTTTATCATCTTTCAAAAACTTTACACATACACTACAGTACAGTTACACCTTTTAATAGGCTACTTATGACACAACTTATTAGGTACAATCTTTTGTTATGGAATTACAATATTATTTTGTTCTGATTGTTTCTTTGTGAACAATAAGTTATGTGAAATGTCAAAAGTGGCCTATTAAAATGGCTGGACTATAAATTGTCTATTTTCCCACTAACTAAATATGATTAAATCATGATTTTCCACTTTCAAGTATATCTTTAGCTTCATTGATTTTGGCTGCTATTAATGGTGATCCTCCTTTATCTGGATGGTTTAGTAACATAATTCTTCTGTGTGCTTCCCTTATCTATATGGAAAATAAAATTATGATTAAAAAACAACTAAATTATAATCACTATGATGCTAACATTAACAAAATTTGTGTTCATATCATTATTCATTCATAGGTCAAGGTTGAAGAAATATTATATAACTTTTTAGCTTAGACTTTTAGCAAGAATTTTTTTGTTTTTATACATTGACATTATATAGGCGAGCGCTTGGCTGACAGTAAGCGATGATGTAGCCTATGGTGGAACATGCTTGCCTAGAAGATGCCTATTCACTCTTTGACTTGAATATACCAATGTTGTAGGTGGTCAGGAAAACAGAAGCTGGAAGGGCATTCCATAACTTTGCAGTGTGGATCAGGAATGAAGAACCGAAATGCTTTGTACGCATCTAAGGATACCTAGTTCCTAGTGTCCCTATTCTGGATCTAAATGATAACACTGCTAGTTTCATTTGGTACCAAAATATCTTAAATTACAATATTAAATTTAACATCACTGCTTTACTACTCAACACTTGTATGCTTACTATTGTTAATTTTATATGTCCACCTCTTTATTCTGAACCTGTCACAAATTCTTTCTTAAACATCTCCTGACTATGAATTACCTTCCTACCAAATTTCATCTTGGTCCATTAAGCATTTTTCGTGATGAGTGTCTACGCTTTTATATATTTGTATCACATCAATAATATTAGCAGGTATATATATTCATGGTTGAAGCCAAAAACATACCTTAACTTTAGTAGCTGTAGGACTTACGCCTAATATTAAGGCTGCTTCTCTTTTCGTCATTTTAGGTTCAAATCCACCTTTATAATACTTTGAGTTAGCTAGACTTTCAGAATCAAACTTGGGTATACTTTTCATAGCTTCTGCAAATTTGGTTGACGCATTTGGCATTTGTCTTAATATATAGCGACCTGCAAATCCTATTGCGGCCATACCGAGACCTGCCAAGATTATTGAACTAGCCTGCAAAACAGTATTTATTAATGAAAAGAATAACATCAGTACGTTGGTAAAGAGGTTATGTCGAATGTAAAGGTACCATAGTGTCACTAATCAATTCTCTAAGAGTTATTTCTTTAATTCTCTGTATATAATTCGTTTAAAATATATATATTTTTTATGTTATGACTCGGGACTCCACTGATTTACTCATAATTTATTATATTAATTTTTAAAACTTTCACGATTTTGTTTCAATTTCATCACCCGTCTAAACGTCAAAGTCACAGATTAATAGACAATATGTCAAAGTCAAATTGACAAAATTTTGACTTACATCACTATCTTCATTTGTGGTCTGTGATCACTATCACTACACAGATTATGACAGATTACTTTAGAAAAAGGAGTCCAAGGAGTACGCATGCCATTACTTACACTAATTTATAGTGATCTGTGTAATTTAAATGCGTTCATACGACGCGTTACCAAAGCTATAGTCAAATTGAGTAGGTATTTTAAACTATGTAAACAAACAAAAACAGCTGACTCAGGGGTGCTCAACATTTTATCATTATTTACGAATATTATCATGAAATAAAACTTCCTGTGATAAACAAATATTTTTTTAATTCTATATTCCTATATAATATATCCTGTTATTTATCAAACAGATAATGCTTCACTTATATTAAGGGTTCCGTAGGCAATAAAGAACTCTTATAGTTTTGTTTCTTTATTATGTAGAAGCAAGCATAAGGTTTCCTCGACATATTTAAACACATTAATCAAAACGGTTTTCTCGGAGGACGATAAGGGTGATTGATTCGTACGTTTCTTTTTTGGTGACGGAAACAATAGCAACGCGGAATAACTGCTCCGGCTAGTACCAGGCTCCGGTTCACTAATTTTCGTACTAAACTAAATAAAATTAATTAATTAAACTGATAAAAAACCCGACTGCATAAATGATAAAAAAACTGAAAAGAAAAAAAAGCTCAGTCCAGAAGTGTAGAAAACAATTAGAAAACAGTCGGGACCTATTATATTGAATAGAATTTCGTCTACATTTTTTATTAGGTCCCGACTTTAGTTTGATCAATTTTTATATCATTTATGCCGGGTTTTTATATTTGTTTAATTAATTAATTTATTTCACACTTTTTAGTTACGATAGATGGTGAATTTCGGATTTATTGGTTACGTTTGTTACAAAGTAAATATTCAAAAAATCTACGCAACCCTCGGTGGCCGAATCAGACTCGCACTTGTCCGATTTTTATAATCAATATATTTCTTTTAGTCTATTTTAGGTGTTTTATAACTACACTTCATAAACCTCGCACCTTATAGTCGTCCGCCTCGCGTATTATGTATAGACTTAATTAATATTAGAATTAATAAATAACGTTTTCCTAATTGTAGTTTTTTTAACATGGCCATGATATACTATTTTGAAATTCTCACAAAAATCCCTTGAATTTGATTCGCATGTTGCAATATTCACAAAAAAAAAACTTCACCCCGATTCTATAGCGTCTCACAGTCGTCTTGTTGGTTTTTTTTTTCTAATTTCACCTATCTAAGAACACTTGGGTTATTAAAACAAATCTAACGTTATCTGAATTACGTAAATCCGTTCAACGGTTTGGAAGATATGAGGTAATAAAGAATATTACATACATACATACAAGATACGCGCGAAAAACATAACCCTTCTTGCAGTCGGGTAAAAACAGTAAACAAACAACAAATAAACTATAATTAACAATAACAACGAAACGAGAACAAAACGAAATAACAAAAATTACAAGGGAAGAAAATACGCACGACAGACTGGATTTAGTTAACGAATCATTAACGAATACTGATATATAAGTAGGAGTATTAGTCATAGACAGCAAATAAAGTAGTGTTCTGTGCTGTGAAGTGTGAACTGTCAAATGTCAAATCTTCTTTCACTTATTAATACAAAATCAAAAAAATTATCATAGTATATGGTAATTCTGCAATAAATGAAAGGTTAAATTCACATTAAAATAAAAGAAATCATCGTTTTAATTACAACTTCTTTCTTCTTTTGATATGAAAATACGACATTTATAAAATAATTAAAGTTATAATTTAATTTTATAAATGCACATTTAATACCCATAAAACTCAATATCTTTATTTTTCATAATGGTTTGTGACTCATGTCTGCTTGGGTTCTTTTTATGTCGTTTGTATTGTTTTTGTGCAAACTCTATATATTTAACATAGAGGAATTAGAAATGGAAATGGATCGCACCCAAATGCAGCAACAAAATTGTCTGTCGTTTTTTGAAGGGTACGAGGTAAACTCAGTCATCGATAATATTTAACAAAAATAAATAATAAAATATTTAACAAGAATAATATAATCTGTACACAGAATATTAAATTAATGGATCGATGTTTTGCTGTTTGTTCGTTCGTTAGAAGAATAGTATCTATTTTTCTTTTAGATATGCTTGTTTTTATTACAAATTTATTATTTATTATAATTATGTTTTTGATGACCTCCGTGGCGCAGTGGTATGCGCGGTGGATTTACAAGAAGGAGGTCCTGGGTTGGATTCCCGACTGGGCTGATTGAGGTTTTCTTAATTGGACCAGGTCTGGCTGGTGGAAGGCTTCGGCCGTGGCTAGTTACCACCCTACCGGCAAAGACGTACCGCCGAGCGATTTAGCGTTCCGGTACGATGCCGTAACCGAAAGGGGTGTGGATTTTCATCCTCCTCCTTACAAGTTAGCCCGCTTCCATCTAAGACTACATCATCACTTACCATCAGGTGAGATTGTAGTCAAGGGCTAACTTGTAAACAATAAAAAAAAAATCTTAGATTGCATCATCGCTTACCATCAGGTGAAACTGAAATCGAACGTCACGTCATCTTTTAGTGAATTAGAAGTTGTTGACCATTTTTCATGCCATTGAACTACTTACTACACAAACCGGAATGATTAGGGAGTTTTTTCAGTCGACGAAAACGATTACAACAATGAAACATCGATACGATATAAGTATACACGCGTTAGATCGTTGATTGATTGACAGAGAGGTAACGTCTTGCGAGGCAGGTCCTTCTATAATTAGTCCAAGATAATTTATTAATTGTATGTGAATCCGGGCTCAAAAGGGCTAGAACCCAGAGCCGTAAAGCTTATTATTAAAAATAAAATGTATGTGAATCGAAACGAAAAGTGTCGCCTAAAAGAACCTTTTTGAGCAGTGATATTGTTGTGTAAAAAGCCTAAAGTTGTGGACTATAAATAAAATTAATTCAAAGTTCCGACCGCCGACGCCAAAATAGACCGAAAGATGTATAGGTATCGAAATGCCTGATAAATAAGCCTTATCTCTATCCTTATTGCATAGCTAAAGAAAAGAGGAAGAATCTCCCTATAAATTTATTTCATTTATACATAAGCCTCTACGACCATTAAATTTATAATTCCTCTATGCTATGCCTAGATACGATAAAAAATATCTATGGTAAAAATGTAAAAATCCTATTTGATTATTGATAGGGGCACTGGCAACACAGTCAAAGAGCGGCGGTACTGGCGAACAGCCGCGTAAAATCCTATGAAAAAAAACTAAGCCTTTTCGGAGAGGTTCAACATGGCAGGAGATCAAGCGCAATTTTACCAATTACTTAGCACAATATTATCAATAGATAATGAAACTCGATCCCAGGCAGAAGTAAGTGCTAGTTCTATTGCTTGCATTACAATAATAATTGAGTGATTTGCTTTATTTAGTAGTGATATATCTTTAGAAACGATGAGTTGTGGCCTCGTGTCAAAACGTGGTCATGGAAGATAGTCAACTTAATTTGCACAATGTATTAGGGATGGAAATTGCTAGTATTGATATATTGCGCTGTTAAATGTTGATACATGCGCAATGGCATACAAAGTTGATGGTATATTTTTGTTGCCCATTTGCCCAACCTCTTTCCGTATTTGATGAATCGGCATTCAGCAGGCGGGTTCTGTTACTATTTCGGCATGTGGTTCTGTATATAAATACTCTCATCGTAGTTAATACAACCAATTATAAATTTTAACATGTATTTTTTGCACTATGATAGTGATTGCTACATAACTTTACAAACTTCATTATTTATCGACAATATTATTGAGGAGAAAATTATTTTTAATTAATTTTTCATCTATACAGGGGCCACCTAAATATATATTTATTTCAAAAGTTAATTTATTATGATAACCCTGGAGTGGGCGCGTTGTTATGTTAGCTTTTTGCCGCACTTACCCAAGAACGTTATTATTTCGTAAATCAATCCGATACGGCGCCTTTTAATAATTGCCCCTATATTCCTTTGCAACACTGAAAAGCTAGATACGATAAGTCTGGGTGGCGTTTGGAGGAGGGAGTTGTTATCACCAGGAGACACAGCAGCAAATTGCTCAGCACATGTCCACTAATATAAATAGTTAAATGTATTTTGTGTAAAGTTCAAATTTTGATTATATGTTATATTTTGATTAGGTATATTTCATAATTTTGATTATATTTTTAAACTATAAAAATGCTTTTATTAAGTTAAGCTATATAAATTACAAGGACTTGTATTGAATCAGCATATACTCATTTAAGGAATCCAATTGCTCATTTTGTAAAAAAGCATAATTTTAAATATGAAAGAGTGCATTATAATGCACCCTAAAAAAAAGACACAAAGAATAGGTGTTTCAATACCTTCAAATTACTGTGAAATGATTATTGCACATATTATGTAAAGAATAGCTTGCAGATGGACAAAATTATATAGATTTCATTGTGTTTTCTCCATTTTTTTAGTATTATATGGAAAAATAGAAAATATCTATTGTCCAAAATCTTTGATGAACCAAAATTTCCTGAATGGAGTTCAATGAATATGCTAATTTATCATTTCTTAATTGTATTTACTCAAATCCTGAGAAAAATTAATATAGTTACGGAATTTCTACTTAAAATTAAAAGTAGCGGCAAAATGCTAATGACGCGCCCACTCTAGGGTTAAAGTAATGAAAGTCATTGTTATAACAACAGAAAGTATACAACGACATCCCAACTGAAACTAAAGTAGTCCACCTTGTTGGTGCAATACAAAATGCAGACCTCGGAGAAGATTGCAGAGAAACAGCCGCTGTCCTTCTACGGAGGCTGTTCAGTGCAGAGTTCTTTGAATTCTTTCCCAAACTACCAATTGAACAGCAAATTATGTTGCGTGAACAACTCCTCTTCACACTACAGATGGAAGTGACTCAATCACTAAGACGCAAGGTAAGAACTTATTTACATTAGACCTCTTTTTAGGTTCCACTACAGTACACTAAATTTTTATGAAACTAAAAAATAAAATAAACTGAAATATAATTACAAAAAATGCAATTATATGTTGAAAATTTCCAATAATAACAGATTTCATAATATGTAAAGATCTATGTAAAATCTTTATTTCTGTATTAGAATTAATGGTTTTGACTGCCTGTAAAATTATAGGTGCATGAGGTTTAAAAGTTGAATGTAGGTCTGTAGGTCAGAAATCTGTGTACCATCTGTACCATCCATATGATAACCATATCTTCAAACTTTGCTTGCAAAATTTTCTCCACTATAAATATTTTGGAAAACTTATCAAAATACCCAAATGAAACAAATATTGACCTAAAGTTAAACAGTATTTTTTCATTGATGCTCAAATCTCAAATACAATATATCAATATGTATATGGATGTAGATAATGATGAAGCACATAGCTAAATCTGTTAAACATTCTTTGTAGTTGAATCATGAGTCACCAGAACTAGTGACTCGTCATACCTAATTTGAGGCTAATGATATGAATGTCTCTAATATACACATGTGTGTATGAATATAAACAACTTTCAGATCTAAATTGAACTTGAGAAATCTGTGTGTTATATTTTTATGACATCTTGAAATTGTTGAAAATATATTTTAGAATTTAAATTTGTTCATATTTAATTAATTGTTGTATAATTTGAATTTTAAAAATTCTTGGATTCTTTTATTATTTTTTCATGATTTATGCACAAATTTCTACAACTATGTCCCAATCAAACTTTCAAACTCCATTTCACCCCATTCAATTTTTATTTTAGGGACTAAAAGTATGTACAAGGTCCCATTTATCATTTTTACTATATCCTTGTTTCCAGATCTGTGATGTAGTGTCAGAATTAGCAAGAAACCACATAGATGACGATGGAGTCAATCAATGGCCAGAGTTCCTCCAATTTATGTTCAATTGTGCCAGCGCACAGGACCCTAACATGAAGGAGGCCGGTATCAGAATGTTTACGTAAGAAAGATTTTGTTTATCTAAATTCTGATAGGCTACCAATGTTGTATCTTTTCACATACTGTACTAAAAGTAGAGATGTCATTATAGTAGCATGAGTCTACTACTTAAGATAATAATAGGAACTAATTATCCAATTTAAGAGGTGCTCTAATAACTTCTGAAAATATGTTCTATCAATTCAACTTGTTCTGTTTTTGTAAAAAATCTAACTTCAATTAAATAATCCTGTTTACTATAATTCAGAAATTTTTTGATATAATATAGCAAAAACTTAAAACTGAATTACAATAATTCATAAAAAGCATATCTTCTATGCCTGAACTTGATGGGCACAGATAACAAAATTATAGGATGCGTTCCTTGTATATCCTGCATACTCTTGCTCTTGTATAAACAATGGTATTCCACTTACCACAGAGTGGGCTATTAGTTTCTTATATGAATTAATATGTTAATAAAATCTTGGCTTTTTTTAAACTAGCGGACGCCCGCGACTTCGCGTGGAATACAGTTTTTCGCAAATCCGTGGGAAATTATAGATTTTTCTAGGATGAAAAGTAGCCTATATGTTAATCCAGAGTAAAATCTAGTTTCTTTCCAAATTTCAGCCACTTTTATTTTATTAACCTAACAAATTGATTATATCAACAGCTCAGTGCCGGGAGTGTTTGGTAACCGACAAAACGAGAATCTAGATGTCATCAAGCGTATGCTGCTCTCTGCGTTACAACCTACAGAGTCTGAGGCGTTGCGCATGCAAGCTGTCAAGGCCATTGGTGCATTCATACTGCTACATGACAAGGAGCCTGCCATACAGAAACACTTCAGTGATTTACTGCTGCCTTTCATGCAGGTAAGGTTTAGTAGACGATGAAGGATAATACAATAACAGAAATTTAAATAATACAATAACAGATAAATTAAAGTGTTAATTGAAAGAAAAAAAATAATTAAGTGTTGCAGCGCTCCCAATTGTACTGTAAGACATAGGATGGGTCCCTACTCCCTAGTACCGGGGTTTAAACCATTTTGCATAAAATTTTGGGATTTTCAAAAGCTTGCCAAAAAAAGGAGTTACTTCAGTCACACAGACAAAGTCACGGGTGTCTTCTAATTATAGATAAAATTACTTCAAAGAATGACACCTAAAAGACTTCACCCTGTAATAAAATAATTTTTAGAATGTGACACATAATCGCTGACTGTAACTAATGCTTTTGATAAAAGTTGAGTGCAGTATTAATTTCTGGATTAGCACACTCATTGAATTGGTCATAAAAACGATTATTGTGAACAGTTTCTTATAAATTTAAGTGTGCAACAGTGACTTGAGGATTTCGCTAACACCTTTCTGTCAATAGATTGGAGTTTGATAGTAGCCCTCAATACATTACTTTTTGAAGTAAAACTCGTTTTTATATATCTTTTGCACGCTTATATTATAAGTGTTAATGATTATTTAAACGACAAAACAGCTTGTAAATGAAATATATTACATGATGCTACTTATATTTGTATACCTATTGTTAAATGGTGATAAACTAAAAAAGGAAAAATCCTGGTTGAATTTGTTGTGGGCTCTTCTCGAAACAAGGCACATTTGGAACCCTTGTTACTTTAATATTAGATTTTTGACTAATTATTATCACTTGATGTTTTGAAAGTGTAAAGTAAGCCTAATTGAAATAAAGGAATTATGAAAACTTTTTTTAATGAAAACAAGATCTTGATGCAATAACAGGTTTAGTTGTATTTTAAACAAACCAAAAATCTACACAAAAATCCATCCAAATCAGTCCTGCCTTTTTGGAGAAATAAGCTGATAAACACATCTGCTGAAGAATTATGTAGGTACTTAATATACAGATAGGATTACTTTATTAAAAAATTTAATACTTTATAATTTTTATACCTTGTCAACAGGTTTTAGTGCAGTCCATCACCAAATCAGATGATGACTCAGCTTTGAAAGTCCTCATTGAGCTGGCAGAGACTACACCAAAATTCCTTCGTCCACAAGTTGAATCCATCTTCGAAGTATGCATAAAGGTAAGTTTCTAGTGATTGCTATTTATTAACAAAACTAGCTGATGCTGGTTTCACCCGTGTGGTTCCAGTTACCGTAAGAAAATATAGTCTATAGCCTTCCTCGATAAATGGGCTATCTAACACTGAAAAAGTTTTTCAAATCAAACCAGTAGTTCCTGAGATTAGCACATTCAAACAAAAAAAAAAACTCTTCAGCTTTATAATATTAGTATAGAGGTTACATAAACTCATTGTGTATAATACTATACATGTACTTTGATCATCCCATCATGAAAACTGTCACATAATAGGTACAATTTGCTTATCAATCATATTATGTTTTATGTAAGTGTCTGTGAGATAAAGCACATATACCTATAATTTTAATCCCAAGATTTTGCATATACATTAATAAAATTGAAGTTATTTCAAAAAAACTGTATTTTCTACTGCATAATAGTAATTTTCATGATGCTAAAACACAACCAAATTAAATTTTTATATCAAAGTTTTATTTGGGACGGCTGAACCAATTATAATGAAACTTTCACTGTGAGATAGAGGAGGTTATTGAACAACATAATAGGCTTTTTATCCTTTTTATCAGGGAAAAAACCATGATTCCCACGAAATTTGTGATATTCTAAATTTCACTCACTCTTAGAGTTCTGGGAGTATAGTGGACTTACAAAGAATTTTGTTACATAGTTTAAGTGTGTATAGTATAGCTTAAAGATAATGCACACACACTCTTATGTGGACATTTCTTAATAGAGATGTGTACACAGCTGTAGTGTGCAACAGCAACTTGAGGATTTCGCTAACACCTGTCTGTCTGTAGATTGGAGTTTGATAGTACCCCTCAATACATTTATTACTATAAAAAATAAAGTCAAAAGAACATGATTACTCATAAAATCTTTTGAAAGTATACAAATTGTACATTTCAACAGTTAATGTTCTGGTTTTTAAAACATGCTAAAGTATGCACCAAACTGTAAGTCGGCTCTTCTATTGTAACACGTCAAATTGCACAGCTGTTTTAACCCAGCTGGGATATGTTTGCATTCGTGTTCAGAGCAGATTTTAAGTTAATCCTACAAAGCCTATGAAACATCATTAAAATACATACCACCATGGCTGAAAGCTTTTTGGCTCTTATTGTCAAAAAAATATTCACGTCTCATTAACATGAATTGAATGATGATTTTTTTTTCAATCTAGTAAAATTTATTTATTTATTTATTTATTCATCATAACTTAAAACTAGCCTTACAGGTATCACCTAATTCGCTAGCTTAGTACTATATTATAAATTTTAAACTTAATTCTATTTACCTATATACATTACAATTAATATTACCTACTTTGTATAACAAATACACCACTCAGCAATCCTTGTGAGTTCACTCAGAGTACAAGAGAAGATGTCGATGAAAATGAAAATAAAAGTGTCAACTAGCCTATTAAAAAAAATCTGGCACTCACAGGCCTTTGTTGCAGCAACTATAATTTATTTAACACTGACAGGCAATGATAATTTAATACTATAGATCGGTTAAATCCCTACAAAACACAGCAAAAAGTGATCTGAACAATAGGCTACAAAACTGAGCGCACACATTCACAATTTTGTCTTTAATTCCATTATTCATTCATGTATATATAGTTTTTATACATCCTGAACATACAACTCGACATTGTAGACGATATTTAGGTATTATTTGTTTAAATAATGTTCTTTGTTGACCACAACTAACATGATGAGATGTGGAAATTATCTCTTTAGAGCGCCTCATTTTTCATGACCTAGTAACACATATAACAGTATTTAATATCATTGCTGACAGGTGATCGGCGACAAAGACGCCGAAGACAACTGGCGGCAGCTGGCGCTGGAGGTGGTGGTGACGCTGTGCGAGACGGCGCCGGCGATGGTGCGCAAGGTGGTGCCCAACGCGGTGCGCGTGCTCACGCCGCTCGTGCTGGAGATGATGTGCGAGCTGGAGGACGACCCCGAGTGGTCCGTGCAGGACAACGCCGCCGATGACGACAATGAGCTGTTAGTGGTTTTTTTTTTATTTACAATTTATAAAACTACAACATCACCTGATGGTAGGTGATGATGTAATCTAAGATCGAAGCGAACTTGTTAGGAGAAGGATGAAAATCTACACCCCTTTCGATTTCTACACGACATATGGAACACTAAATCGCTTGGCGGTTGGTCTTTGCCGGTAGAGTGGTAACTAGTCACAGTCGAAGCGTCCCACCATCCAGAAAGTTTGTACTGCTTATGTTATAACTCGGACTTCCGAGTGATGCCTGTTCCGTCAAAATCGGTGTAGCCATTTCAGAAATAAGCTGGAACAAATAGACAAAATACGAGTATGAACCATATATTTTCAATTTTTCAATGCATTCAGTGAAAAGATTTGCATTGACTGTGAAACAGGTTCACAGATTTTTTTTTAAGACATTTCAAATTTTACAATAAAATGTCGCAATTTGGGACACAACTGAATCAATAGACTATTTCTACATAATTAAAAAAATATATTACCTTGATATTTGCTATCTCTTTAGTATGCTTTTGTGTATTTGTAACTCGATTATGCCAGTTTAAATGGATCTGGATTAATTATTATGGGCAAGGAGATAAGATGTAGAACGTACTGTTATTTAGAAGTAGATTCTAGACTATTGTCAATTAAACTTGAATACACCTTATCCCAAAACTGCCACACCAAGATCTACCCAGGTAAAACCACAAATCAAACATAATTGAGATGTACAAAGCTAGAGTGTGATTTTATTATACTATAGTATACTTTGAGAGAAAATATTTATTGAAAAATATGTTTTATGACTTGTGCTACATTTTCATTGTATGCTTTCTATATTAACATCCAATTCAGGAATATCTCAAAGGTTGGTTGGTTGTGAGTGATGTTAATTGATCGTAAGGTTATATTAATTGGCTTCATTGTTTCCACATAATGTTGCCTTTCATTAATCTTACAAGAGCAAATTATCAAGATAATTAGCATCCTATGTTCCTTATACATTTGGATGTCAGTCCCTTGATTACAATTATATTTATTGAATGTTAAAACACTTTGTTTAATAAATTTTATTCCAATGTTGCATTTTGTATTATTATTCCACCTTTCCTACAGGAACTACGTTGCTGCAGAGTCTGCTTTGGACCGCATGTGCTGCGGGCTAGGAGGCAAGATCATGTTGGGGCTGATCGTCAACCAGGTGCCCGTGATGTTGGCGTCGGAGGACTGGAAGCGACGTCACGCGGCTCTGATGGCTGTGTCTTCAGCCGGCGAGGGATGCCACAAGCAAATGGAACAGATGCTCGACCAAGTTGTGTCAGCCCTACTAAACTATCTTACCGACCCTGTGAGTTGGTTTTTTTTTAATTGTCGTACTAGGCAGTAACCTGAATATAGTCCTTGGCCCCACAAAACATATGATCAGTGGCATGTGCAAGGTTCTGTACAATGTACATTCAAATTGTACAAAATGGAGACAATTCCTTCCGAAAAATAGGTTCATAATAAGTCCTCAGGATAGGCAGTATTTTTGCGTCTATGAAGTGCACGCCGCTTTTCATTACCACACTGCTTAAACTTGATATGACAAAACAATGAATGAGGCTTACCATGGTGGTGAGGGCCTCTTCCTTCCAAGCCGTTTTCCACTTTGGGAGAAGATAATGTATATGCTCCCTAAATACTTTCGGCCAAAGTTGTAATATTGTTTATTATAAAAAAAAATTAATGTTCTTTAGACCACACAACTGAAGTAAAATTTCTTTCAAATAATAAAAACGCAATAGGTTCTTGTACTAAGTGTACATAAAGGGTTTGTTTTAAAGTTCTCTAATAACGCCATCTACTGGTAGTCTAAAATAGTTTCACTATGCCAATAGATGGCAGCACGCATCATAAATTTCGCCCGATTACACTTTTCGTAATGCGTTCACCACAATTCAAGCGTGAATCAAAAAGTTTCAAAAATATTACAACTTCAGGGATATAAATAAAATATATCTGATGTTTCTTATATAGTTGCTGCATTTCATTTGTTTTTAATATCTTGAATTTATGCCCATTTAGCATCCAAGAGTTCGATACGCTGCATGCAATGCAGTTGGACAGATGTCAACAGATTTTGCACCAGTGTTTGAGAAGAAATTCCACGACAAGGTTGTGCCGGGCCTGCTGTTGGTACTTGATGATACCGCCAACCCACGAGTGCAGGTAACATTTTATTACATCTATTTATTATCACTATTCTATACTTACTAATATTATAAAGAGGTATTTTGTCAGTTTTTGAGGTTGTAGGGTTGATCTCTGGATGTACTGAACTGATTTTAATAAAAATTCTTTTAATAGAAATTTTTTTAGGACATAAAAAACTGCATAATTTTTGAGTGTCATAGGGTATATTTTATCCCAGTACTTCCGCAGGAACAAAAAACCGCTGTGCATCGGCTATATTATATAAAATGCCTCTTCATAGATCGTAATTTGGTCTACCTACCTAACCCAACAAACATGTTTCAATTTATTTAAATATATATAACTCAAATGTGACTATCAATAGTGAACTATCAACGCACAGCCCAAACCACTGGACGGATCGGGCTGAAATTTTGGCATATAGGTAGATGCTATGATGTAGGCATCCGTTAAGAAAGGATGATGATCAAGTCTTCCCCCAAGGGGATAAAAAATTGGATGAAAGTTTGTATGAAACTTTGTCAATTTTGCGGCGATTTGGCTTAAATTTGGAATGAAAATAGATTTTACTCTGGATACTTTTAATCGCGGCAAAAGCCATGGTTCCCACGAAATTTGTGAAAAACTAAACTCCACGCTGATGAAGTCACAGGCGCCCGCTAGTATATTATAAATACAATTATCCTGTATATATAATATTTTAATTTTAAAAATTGTTGCAGTGTGGCACAAATGTGTTATTATTTTGTTATATTTTTAGGCACATGCAGCTGCTGCTTTGGTAAACTTCAGTGAAGACTGCCCAAAGCCAATCCTTACACAATACTTGGGCCCACTCATGGGAAAACTGGAAGCCATCCTCACTGCTAAATTTAAAGAGGTAACTATTCTCAAATATTTGAAATTCAAGTATTATCTTTTAAGAACAATATTGTTTGAAATACATATTTGGTATTTTTATCACTGCTATATTTGGGACAAATTGATTTGGGATTTTTCAATTAATTCTATCTGACTAAAGAATTAAACATTAAATATGAAGTACTAAAGAAAGAATAAAACAAATAAATGTGCCAATGTTCGTTAATGGTGAAATCTTTAGTGGTTTTATCATTTCCATAACATTGGCAGAGTAAAAGTGGCAATTGCTCCATTTCTATCTATAATAGATAGTCAAGGATCTCAGTTCACTTACAAACTAAAATAACTAGATAAGTACCAGTCAAAAAAAAAACGTGATAGAATTTCATAAAATAATTTTGCTCACATTTAACTGAATTCTGCATTCTACAGAGGTGCAGGGTAAACTATAGGTATATTTTTGCCTCCGTGTAGTGCGCAGTGGATTTACAAGACGCACCTCTTTCATACATTTGTCTGACGTATCGTGTCGTGACGCATCAGAACAGAATCGGTATTATTAATTTTGTATGTCACAACACATAAGTATAACATTGCCATATAAAATGTGTGATACCGATTCTGTTCTGATGCGTCACGACGTGACACGTCAGACAAATATAAATCCGACTTTAATTTTTACATTTCACGCAAACAAAGTCTAAAATAAAGGTCAAAAATGTTTTATTACAGCTGGTGGAGAGCGGTACAAAGCTGGTACTGGAACAAATAGTGACAACTATAGCATCAGTTGCCGACACTGTTGAGAAGGACTTTGTGGAGTACTACGACAGACTGATGCCGTGCCTCAAGTACATCATCGCCAACGCCACCACGGACGACTTCAAGATGCTGCGCGGCAAGACCATTGAATGCGTCAGCCTTATCGGTGAGTTACAGTTGACTAAATCTGTACCAATATACAGGTGCTCGGGAGTATTTCCCATAACTTCAAGGAGTTGACGAGTCCACTTATAGGGGCCGAACTGCATAACAAATTTTTTTTTTATTAATTAAATTAAAAACTTTTTATGTTTTCATACAAAGTAATTCAAATAATTCCGACTATTTATGTAACACGCGCCTTTATCTATCCTTGCATGTTAAACTAGGGTAGTGACTAGTGGCACCAAAAGATGAACGTTTAAGCGTTTTGTTCAACTTTGAATGAAACGCGTGAAAACAAAATTCACGCAGACGAGGTCGCGGTCATCAGCTAGTTTATCTGTGTTCAGTTAATTAAATAAAAACTATAAGTACCATTACTTGCATGATCCTTAGTTCAAATTTGGATATTTAATCTAAAAGTTGAACAAATTTGAAGACGCATAGTTTAAGTAGGTTTCCAAGGTAATTTTTGGCGGGAAGCGATCACGTTACGGGCCACTTACAACTGGCGATGTTTCTATGCACTCATATAGTGAAAACATTACTTTGTGTTGTGAGAAAACATTTTTTATGCACACGCGTAATTAACATATATTTTATTTTCGAGATTTTAGCAAAAACGTTCAACTATTGTTGAGGTCCGTTTAACTTTTGGTGCCACTACCCTACGTAAAACTTGGCTACGTCAAAATTATAAGGATGCGTAAAAGCGACACATTTTAAGATCTATTTACAAAAAAAAAATATATTATTTACCTCGAAAATATTAATTTTAAATATATGTTCCTTGAATATTTTTATTTAATTTTCAATAAAAAATATGACCCCAGAGTTATGGGAAATACTCCCGAGCACCCTGTATTAAGCTGTTGTTTGTTTGGTTGAACGTGTTAAAAATGAATGGTAGTGATATTGAAATAAATAACTAATATTATTAACAATTACTAGCCAATAGCTAACAAATGTATGTTATTTCTCTGACAGGCTTGGCTGTTGGCGAAGAGAAGTTTATGTCGGACGCGTCGGACGTAATGGACCTGCTTCTGAAAACGCATACCGAGGGCGAACAATTGCCTGCTGACGATCCGCAGACCTCGTACCTTATTTCTGCCTGGTCCAGAATTTGCAGGATAATGGGTAAGGATATGCATAATATTATTTGTAAATTATGTATTTCTTTACTAACCAACTTCAAAAGAGGAGGTTCTCATTTTGACACAAATTTTATTATTTTAATGTTTGTTGCCACATTACTTCGTCAATTATCAATTCTTTTTTCGTTTGATGTGAAATGGGACCAATCTGGAAGTATACTCTCTTCCAGATTGGTCCCATTTCACATTTATGAGAATCTGTTTAGTAATTTAGTGTTAAAAATAAAAAATAACTGAAATATGTCTTTGAAGTTGGTTCCATTTTTAACCAACTTGTTGTTTGTTGTTGTTTTTTTTAATAAATGATGAAGTTATAAACCGTCATTAATCGTCATTTTTTAACCAATTTTGAAAATCTTTTTTGTTTGAAAGAGTACCAGATTGGTCCCATTGCATTTTCATGAAAATGGGTTTAGTAAATGTTTTGTTAAAATCAAAATAACTGAAATACGTCAGTTCCATTTTTACATTATAAAGATTATTTATTATTATCACAATTATTACAACACTGAAAAATCTAAAAAGATGGCAGACAATACATAATATACCTAAAGACACATTAAGCCAGATTTATATTTGTCTGATATGTCATGTTGTGACGCGTCAGAACAGAATCATACATTTTGTATGCGACGCATCAGAAGCCATCACAACACATTAGCATAAATATTGTCATACAAAATGTATGACACCTATTCTGTTCTGATGCGTCACGTCACGTCAGACACGTTAGGCTGTGTACAATATAAACTCATCGTTTTTGCCTTGAGATGGTATAATTTTCTGCTGCTCCATCCACCTTTTACTGTTTCTAACCCCAGGAAATTCTACCTCTAATGCCAGTCGTGCACAAACTAGCAGTTTATAGCAAGAGTAGGTTTAATTAATGTAATATTTGTTTGTAGGCAAGAAATTCGCTCAGTACCTGCCCATGGTGATGGAGCCGGTGATGCGTACGGCGGCCATGAAGCCCGAAGTGGCGCTGTTGGACAATGAGGACCTTGAAGTGATCGAGGGTGACCTTGACTGGCACTTTGTCACCTTGGGCGAACAACAGAACTTTGGGATCAAAACTGCAGGTAAAACCGCGTTTTACTAGTATTATGTACTTTACACAATGACACTGTTTATTCATACTGTGTTGGACATTGTGTTCATTCCTATACTACACAAGTACTATGTGTAAATATTTTAAGGTGCTATAAAGTATTTAATAATTTATGCATAAATAATTCAGTTATTGTTCAGCAGATTGTCTTTGGTCTGTTTGCCAATGTTCGTTAATGGTGAAATCTTTAATGGTTTTATCATTTCCATAACATTGGTAGATTAAAAGTGGCAATTGCTCCATTTCTATCTGTTATAGATAGTCAAGGATCTCAGTTCACTGACAAGTTTTTTTTACTACCACAGACTGTGTATGCGTACAGAAAAAAATCTCAGGTGCCTCTTATTATATGCTTACTGTACCAATTTGAAACAGAGAAAATACTTAACTTTGTTTTGTTTCTAACTTATAATTAACAGACAGACATACTATTATTTTAATTACGGTATAAGGTTGCCACTTTTCTTGTATCCCATGACATTAGCAAGTACTGAATTATATGATTTTCCCTTAGGTCTTGAAGACAAGGCGTCCGCCTGCGACATGCTGGTGTGCTACGCGCGCGAACTCAAGGAGGCCTTCGCCGAGTACGCAGAGGACGTGGTGAAGCTGATGGTGCCCATGCTCAAGTTCTACTTCCACGACAACGTGCGCACGGCGGCGGCCGAGTCGCTGCCGTACTTGCTCGAGTGCGCACGCATCCGCGGCCCGCAGTACATACAGGGCATGTGGGCGTACATACTGCCCGAGCTGCTCAAGGCTATCGACGCGGAGCCCGAGCAAGAGGTGCAGGTGGAACTGCTAAACAGTCTCGCTAAGGTATTTCAGTTTTATTATAACCATCGATAAATGATGGACGAGTTTTGTGCAGCCCCAGTATGAGAAGTGTGAGAGAGGTTCGTTACCTCCACTTTAAAACATATCAATGTAAAGTCAATGTGCATGTTTCGATTTGGAATTTATAATTTTAACCAAAATTAGTAATTACATTATGAGATGAATATCTTAGCATTCCATGGATTCAACATGCAGGTGCCGGGTCCATTGCGTGGTAGAGAGAAAATCTCCGAGCAAAGTCCAAATTCCTTGACAATCTATTAACACTCCCCTCCTCCTCCTCCTCCTCAGTAAGATCCTACTAGAGCAGCCTTTGACACCCGTACCAATATTGAACTAGCTGCAGTTCTAGAGAGGCCAAGGTCTTTAAGCAAGTTATAGAGAGATTTTGCTGGTAATTAATAAAGCTTTAATTTACTAAATTGCTGGTTTTAAATAAATAAATATTTGTTCCAGTGCATCGAATTGTTGGGCACTGGATGCCTGTCAGATGAAATGATGGCGGAGGTGCTTCGCATACTAAACAAACTACTCACAGAACATTTCGAACGCGCTACCCAACGTCGCGAAAAACGTGCCGACGAGGACTACGATGAGGTAGGAAAACTACTATTTATATAACTAACTACATGTCCTCAACTTCGCCCACATATAATGCTTTATAATTATAATCCTACCATACGAGTACCATACGATACATCATATTTTATCTCAAAGTGAGAATTCTATATTTTCCACAATACCTTGACAAATTATATACTTAAATATACATTTAAATATTAGTGTCGTTACATTTAATGAGATGTGATAAAATATATAAACAACCTCAACAAATAAGTTACATGCGAAAGTGGCTAGCACATCCAGCATGTCAGCTCGCTTCAGGCCTTGTTAAACATACGATAAATATGTTCACATTGCTTTATATGCACATATTAATTAATAATTAATAAAATTCAAAAACCAATACATTCTCGAGTCAGTACGACACGAACCGTCTCATCGGTAATTTTCAATATTATTCATGAAAAATGGCGTCTTTTGTTTTTAAATATTTCGAAAACTAAAGAAATAAGATGGAGTGTTTTTTTATTGGTAATTTATATTAATTTACGTAATTGTTGTTAGTGTTCATTTTTGAAATACAAATTATGACAAAAGTTTGTATATGTGCTTGTCTAGGAGACGCGTGAAGTTTGTTTTTTTAATGGATTTCACTGGCTACAGTACATTGCTTGTAAATACTCACTCTGGTTACTCTGTGATTATATTACGTCGCTTCATTCTCAGATAATTTTACCAAGTAGTTTCCCTTAACTTACAAGCAACAACGCACATTTCAGAGATTTATTTTCTTGATGTCAACAAACAAAATATTCACCCTCCATGCTCTAGCCCCACTATGCCACCTGTTTATGTGTTGGTAGCGTTTTACTCATTCCTTTTTCGTGCGTAGCAACAAACGGACGTATTTAGAGAACACTATATTTGTCTATATATTATAGGTGGTTGAAGAACAATTGGCAGACGAAGACAATGAAGATGTGTACGGCCTGTCGCGTGTGGCGGATGTGCTGCACGCGCTGATGTCTGCTTACCACGAAAGCTTCTTCCCTCACCTGGACTCTCTGCTGCCCCATCTCATGCAACTGCTATCGCCAGGACGACCTCACGCCGACCG
Source organism: Bicyclus anynana (assembly GCF_947172395.1). NCBI lineage: Eukaryota > Metazoa > Arthropoda > Insecta > Lepidoptera > Nymphalidae > Bicyclus > Bicyclus anynana. The sequence goes on from NC_069086.1 coordinate 5,014,663, forward strand.
CCAGTGGGCTATATGCATTTTCGATGACGTCATAGAATTTGGTGGTGAGTATTTAATATGTATTTTTTTACTAGCGGATGCCCGCGACTTCGTCCGCGTGGAATCCCGCGGGATAGCCTTTTCCAGGATGAAAAGTAGACTATGTGTGCCAGAGTAGTTTATTTCCATTCCAAATTTCATATTAATGTGATTTTTTTGTTTGTATGTTTATAGCGAAACTACTGGATCTATTTTAAAAATTCTGTCATCAATGAAAAGTGAAATTATCAACAAGTAACATTTTATCCCCATAGACCCATGGGAACAGTTTCTATGCAGGTAAACCATGGGGTTACAGATATTTTCTATGAATATTATATACAAGAAATTTGATTAACCAGAAGTCTGCCGAAGAAGAAAGCTGCTAGTTGTAACATGTCCATTACAAACACAGATCTATGTATTAGTTACTTGATCTTGGTTAGCAGTTGTAAATCTGTACATAACTGAGGACTGGATAATTGAGTTTAAATTTTATTTATATAATCTAGTGCCACTATTCTCCCCAGTTTCCCTACCTCATAAATAATATTTATTCACTTGTTAAGTCTGTGTCAAGGCAAAGAAAATAAGAAATATTTACTCTATTCAACACTTAACTCACAGGTCCCGCGTGCGTCAAATACCAAGAAGTATTCCTCGAGCCGATGCTGAACGGTCTCCGCGAGCCGGAACCAGAGGTGCGGCAAGCGTCCGCCTACGGCTGCGGCGTCCTGGCGCAGTTCGGCGGGCCGCAGTTCGCCGCAGCGTGCGCGCGAGCCGTACCGCTGCTCGCCGCGATCATCGCCGAGCCGGACTCGCGCTCTGTGGAGAACCTGAACGCAACCGAGAACGCCATCTCGGCGGTCACCAAGATAATCAAATACAACCACTCGCAGATCAACAGGGACGAAATTATCAGACATTGGTGAGAATTTGTTTCGTAGCTGCATTGAAAAAGATGCAAAAACAAGTTTTAGCAGTATCGGATGAATAGGTACGATGTATTTTACGCTGTACGCTTTTGCAAAAAAAACATCTCAACAACAACAAATTTATTAAGATTAGATAAGAAAAGACTGTTAGGTTATAATTTTTTTTTTTTTACGTGTTAATGAACAAATATTCGTTTGGTTTTCTATATGCATGTATACAGGGTGCTCAAGAATACTTCCTATAACTTCAAGGGGTTGACGAGTCCACTTATAGGAGCCAAACTGCATAACTAATATTTTTTTTAACTAAAAAATAAAAACTTTTTGTTCTCATACAAAGTAATTCAAATAATTCCGACTATCCATGTAAAACACGCCCTGCATTTTAAAATACGTCAAACTTGGCTACGTCATAATTATAAGGATCATAATTAAAGGACACATTTTAAGATCTATTTACAAAAGAAATGTTATTTACTCCGAAAATATTGATTTTAGAACATATGTTAATTGAACATTTTTAATTGTTGAAAAAGAGTTATGGGAAATACTCCCGATCCCCCTGTATATTGGCAAATTCATGTAATGCACAGTAGCCACAGCCAAATTGCATAATGCCTAACATAATGCTTGGATAGTTAACACAATAAAGAAGTATAAAATGTGTATTGCAGGTTGACATGGCTACCAGTAGTAGAAGACACGGAAGAAGCGCCTCACGTATACTCGCTCCTGTGCGAACTGGTGGCGAGCGGGCACCCCGCGCTTGCGACCGCGGACGCGCCGCAGCTCGTCATCGCGACCCTGGCGGAGGCCTTCCTGCGCGACGCGGTGCCCGACGACAACCCCGTGTACGCGCAGATGGTGGCGCTTGTCAGACAAATATCGGTACGACCTCGTACGATATACTTTTTAATTTATGCATATCTACTACATAAAAATAAGTCGGTTTTTTCTTCCTGACGCTATAACTCCAGAACGCACAAACTATTTTCACTCGTTATTTGTGATAAATGGTAGCATTGGTAGATCCAATCCTTGGAATATCTTCCCATGTTCAGGTTACGATGTGGTATACAGGAACGCTAAATAGCTTGTTGGTTTAAGTCTTTGTTTGTAGAGTTGTACGAGTATCTAACTAAGGCCAAAGCATACTGCTAGTAAGCCTAGGATGCGCACCACGTTATATCTTGTGGTCAGAGAAAGGTCAGTGTAGACCAATACCTGCGGAATTGAAAACATATCACTCTTTTTCATTGCAATGTGATGATAATTTCGATTCTGTTTCCATAATTCCACTATTAGTCGACAATTTAAATAAATTAGCGTGGCACACATATGCCTATGTAGGACATAAATATATGTGAGTCTTAATAGGCAAAGTTGTTGAATTTTTTATTAACATTCGTGTTTTGGTTACAGAGTAACACAGAGCTGTTCAACTCGTGCGTCATGCAGCTAAGCGCCGAACACAAGGAAGCACTTAAAGTGGCGCTCTCCACCTAGTACGCGCTTCACGATCCGCCGCTTGTATTTATTCACCTTTCGCCCGTCGCCCGTCGCTCCCCCCCAGCGCCCGCCTCCGCCTCCAGTCACGCTCCCTGTACGAGCCCTTATACTTTGACCAGTGTCTCTGTGACCAGTAAACGTTTGCTGCTATTACTCTATTGTAATAAACTTTTATGACGAAATTATCAAAATATGTAATAATATAAACTCGGCTAGACACAAGTTGTGTTTTGTGATCCCTAGTTAAATTCGAACTTAGTTCGCTAATGTTATTGTAAAAAATATGTAACCTGTTGTTGTAATTATAAATTTACCCCCTTTCCATTGACTAGTTTTCTTCGATCTCGTGAAGTGTATCGGTTGGGCTAAGATTGCTGTGATATATTTTATACTAATTTTGATGATCAGCCATAAATGAAGTAGCCTCCCTTATACTCGTAGCTTGACCGTGACGTCGATTTCTGAATGTTTTATCATTTTTAATGTCAATATTAGAAGAAAAATGTAATGTAGATGGTCCAATTTTGATGTTGTTACTGATATATTTTTTAGTATTTTATAGTGAAAATATACAGGCTACTAATAATAGAGACACCTTGACACCCAAAAAAAAAATACGGAAAATATACATTTATTATACTACAAAATACACAATGGATTGAAACCTAACCATAATGCAACACAAACCACAGTTGGTTTTAGTGTGCACTGGCTATTATAATTATTACATAATCAATATTAAAAGTTAAAAAACAAAAAATAAGAGAGAGAAAAAAATGTATTGTGATGTTAAAATTCATTAGCTGTATCGCATATTCGGACAAAACCTGACGAAAAATTTTAATAAAGTATTTGTATGTTAGTTTTATTAGGTTTTATTCAGAAGAAATCTTCTCTCGCATATCCCTTTTCATTTTAATTGATTAAATTGAATTTTTTTTATTGCTGGAGAGATTAAAACTCGATGGAGTGTTTCACGAATAAAAAAAAATATTACAATAATTTTGTAGTTAAAATGAAATATATTGTACTGTTGAGTGGGGTGTTTTGAATGTGTAATTGTGTATATGATATTAGTTACTACACATTTCCCTATGTATTGACTGTTCATCAAATATGTTTGAGCATTTAAGTAAGGATGATTACCATTAATGAAAAACTTCCATGGGAAGATGATTTTTTTGTATTTATAAAAATTGGACTGTCACATTCCAGTTTTTTGTTATTTCAGCTGCGTTGGGATCTTGGTAATTGTATCTTGCAATGGACTAAACCTATCTGTTTAGAAGAAATAATTTTGTTCACTACATATATAATATTACATATACATTTCTTTGTTTATCGAAAATAAAAGTTATTGGCATTGAATAATTTAGTTTTATTTTGAACTAGCGAACGCCCGCGAAATTTTTTGCGTGAAATTTCTGACAATAACGCCTTTCTTGATATCTGATCTGTTTCAAACAATGTACTCATGATAATATAATGGAATGGGAGGGTTCCAAAGTTACAAAATAAAAATTTTTTACTTATTTTGAATGAAATAATCTGAACAATCACTCATGTTTTGTGACGATTTCAGTAAGCCAATGTAATAAAAAATGTCTTAAAGAGTCTGTTTTTTTCCCACCACTGAAAGCAAAAAAAGTATACAACCATTTATTCTTGCTATCTACCAAATCTAATCTATCCACCATGACGCTCTAGTAATTGCAAATTTAGCATCTCGGACTCCCCGACTATTATGTTGTATGCTCTCAAAAACACGTTTTCAGATGTTAGCACCGTAGAGACGAGTAACTTACTTGCTGGGGTCTATACTTATGATGCCCTCAGACTATGCCTAATGCCTATCTCAGGTGCCTAAAGTAAAGTAGGTATAGAAGTATAGATAATAAAAAGGGAAAGATTTGATTGATTGTTTGTTTGCATTGAATAATCTCTGAAACTTCTGAACCGATTTGAAAAATTCTTTCACAGTGGGACTTCTCTGGTGGGAGCATCCTCGACCCCGAGTGCTCTATTTTATTGAAGATTGAAGTGTTCCTACGGGAACGGGAATTAGGCGGGTGAAACCACGTAGCATTTTCTAGTGTATTATATGGCTTATTAGCATTAGCATCTTGGGTATTTTTACGAACTTCGTACCCCGCATAGATTTACGAGTTGGTACCTACAATTAATTCTATGGTTCTCCCTTTGATTATATATACAATCAAAGGGTTCCCCGACCCCGAGTGCTCTATTTTATTCTTAGACCATTAATAACTTAATTTAACATTAATTATTAATGGTCTAACATTTTATTGAAGATTGAAGTATTCCTACGGGAACGGGAATTAGGCGGGTGAAACCGCGTAGCGTTTTCTGGTGTATTATATGGCTTAATAGCATTAGCATCTTGTATATTTTTACGAACTTCGTACCCCGCATAGATTTACGAGTCGGTACAAGTAATTCTATGGTACCCCGTTATATTTTTTTTTATTGTGGACTACAATCTTGGGAAAAATTTTAGAACGAAAGAAAAATAAATGACAGTGACACTGACAATGTGCTGACAATTATTAGTTCAACAATTGACTGTTGAAATTTTCGACTTTTCAAGTTTTCTGTCTGTTTAGCCGTGTTTTGTTGTCATAGAAATTTAATATATTTTTATTAACGGAGTTTTCTTACGTATTTATATTATTCTTTAATATAGAGACTTTGTTTGTTGATATGAAATAAATTTGTATGAACACAGACTTTAAAGTATTATGTGTTGTGAGGTTATGACTTATTAATATAAATATTTCAATCAGTTCCGTCAATATTAATACAAGGAAGCGGATAGATCGCAGAAAAACTTTTACATAAAACATTAACAAATCCCCAGGCGATGATATAATGTCACGCAAGAGATCTCGGGTCAGGAAAGAAGAGGAAATGAGTTCGAACTTGGAGTCAGGTGGCGGGGAGGGACTGAACGGGAGCGACACCAGTTTGGAGAGCACTAGTCGCACGTCTGTTATAGACATAGGACCGGTGAGTTTCGTTAATCTATCTTTTTCAAGCTTCTATTTATGTTAGTATGTGGGTAAAACTTTGAAGGTTAATCTATAACCTTCGCTTGGACTGTATTTTCGTTAACTTGCGTATCATCCGTGGCAATGCAACAAAGTGGTACCATAGAGTTGGTCTGATGAGGATCCTAAACTATAAACACACCAAAGAGTTATGGGCTTATTTATCTTTGCAAACACTGGTGCTACATGCTAGAGTTTGATGTTTTAAGATACATTTTCAATTGTTATTTTATTTATTTTTCTAAACAGATTTGCATTTGAATCGTCATCATTAACAGCCTGTCTGCAAACACTACATTAGCGTAGGCCAAGATAATATGGATTGTTAAGCATTAGCTTTGAGCGGAGGGACAGTTTACTTTTTTATTTATATATCCATCTACTGCTGGACATAGGCCATTCTGAGAGCACCACCACACACAGTCTTCTGCCTTCCTCATCCAGCCACTTCCCACTACCTTCTTAATGTTGTCGGACCATTTACATCATACAAATGATGCAATATATTTTTAGTTGGTAATACTTACTTTAAAGCTGTCATATTTATTTTCTTTGAATTGATGAAATATTCATAATCACTTACAAAACATCAAGGCCCATTTAAGAATAGCATTTACTGTAAGGCATGTAACAATTTGGGCTTTGTTGAAATAAAAACTTTTTTAGTAAAATACACCAGATCTTCTGTGGTTTCATCTAGTTCCTGTTCCTGTTGGAAATTGGGGATAAAATATAGCCTATGTTCATCAGAGATAGTAGCATTCTAATGATGAAGGAAATTTAAATCAGTTTCAGAGCCTATTCAATTCAACCAAGCAAACAAACAATAAAATCGTTCCTCCTTATAATATTAGTGTATATATATTCTTAATTATTGCTTGATTATATATTGTCTTGGCATTATGAAGCCCTGCTTCCATTTAATCATTTGTGTAGTGTATTTACTAATTAAATATTAAATTTCACTTTGCAAGGTAATTCCCCAAAAAAAATTCAAAATAAAATAATATATGATAATTATTTCCACTAATTACAGTTTTAAATTAAAAGTCATAAATATAATTTATTTTTAAAAATGATAATTACATTATTAAAATTATAATTCTTAATGTTTATAAGATAGAATAATATTGTAGGCTAATATGCCTCACAGTTTCACAGTTTGTATAGTTCTGATGTGTGTGTGTGTGTGTATTTTATCCATGGGGATAAAATATAGCCTATGTTACTAAGTCAAGATGTAGCTTTCTAATGATGAAAGAGTTTAAAATGCCTCAAAACTAAAAAAAACAATGAGAGAGTTCTTGAAAGGTTATAATCTGCAAGTTATTATTGTTCAAGTCATTTATTGTAGGTTCAGTCTTCTTGTGTACATATCCCAGAAGTAAGTCCCAGGAAACCATTTTTTCCAACCAGATCTATCCTGGACTGCATTCTTTAGCACAATCCAATACAGATCAGCAGCATGCAGTCTTCCAGCTCCGCTTCAGTGGATCACTTCAGAATAGCCTTTGGAAGGTTCATTAGTAGCAGCCTTAAAATAAACTTTGTAAAATGTCAACAAATAAAAGAAGATGTCCCAGAGTACCATCCAACAAGTAGCAATAATTATAATGACATTAGTGAGCCCTTGCTCTAGTTTATTGTTCTAATTCTTACAATATGAGATTTGTTCGCTGACCCACTGACTGTTCCAATACAACATGACAAATTCTATATTATTAATTAATAGAAACATTTTAGACTAGTTGGGCCACAAAATCTGATCTCGAAGAAGACCAACTACCAAGTTCCCAAGGAAAAATGTGCTATTAAGTATAGGACAAAAATATTTATCAAATTTTTAACTACTTCTGACAGATTTGAATTGCTTTTTCTTATTAAAGTTGTATATTTTTTGCGTCGTATTTTGGCGGATGTGCCGGATATAAATTTAATAGTGGGCATCCGTCAATCGCGATCTTACGGCAAACTTATTTGGATTTCAAAGAAAATTATTATTATTATTGGCATGTCAATAGTCTGAAAATAGGCTTTTAAGTATGTGATCCTGCGTGAGAAATATCTATACTAATATTATAAAGCTGAAGAGTTTGTCTGTTTGCTTGAACACACTAATCTCAGAAAGTACTGGTCCGATTTAAAAAATTCTTCTAGTGTTAGATAGCCCATTTATTGAGAAAGGCTATATATTATCCCCGTATTCCTACGGCAACAGGAACCACGCGGATAACGTCAGCTAGTATAAATATAAATGTGTCACTGTGAACATTATCTATCATTTGTTTTCTATCACTAATGGATAACAGATGAGAGTATAAATTTCTAATCCAGGATCTTAGACCATTTCATTTTATCATGTTCGCGGTAGATATTATTTGGCTGTTGTCAAAATTAAATGGGGCCGCAGCAATACTCCGTGGGCTGCATGTTTTGCTGCAATGGAGTGTAAATAAAATATCGGATTGATCTGTTTTCGTGGTCGATAGTGAAATCGAGAGCCAAACGCGTAGAGCGGGCGGGCCGCCAAGTATTCCGTGTGGCGTGATCACCGGCTATCACTGACCGTGCCACGGCTTGCGCGTCTCGTGCGCCCGCGTCTGTGGCCACTGCACGTGCCACCGCCGGAAAGTCCCAATTAACTGCCACTTGTGCTTGGCTCACCAGCGGGGTTATTATGTAACTCGGTTTTCCATTCAAATAACGAAGACATCAACGAAGTGATCTTGATTACACCATTTTGCAGAAAATGGCAGTGATTTTTTGTTTTACGATCATCTAACAAGATTATTTCAAGTTTCAACGAAATTGTGTAAACAGATGATTGCACAAACGAATATGATGAGAAATGAGGTAGTTACTCTTAATTTGAATAGTTCACCGAGATACATAGTAACTCAATAACTCCGCTAATCTTGTAGACGTCTTCGTGTACAACTGCGCATATGATTTCACTAAACAAACGCCCGCGACTCAGAATCCCACCACCACCATATTTTTATCCCTCGGGATAAAAATGTGGTGGTTATCCAGGATATAATGTATAATTATATATAATTCAGGTAAATCGGTGCTGTAGTTTCGGCGGGAAGGAAGCCTTCGCATATTATTATAAGTGTAATATCCAAATTAACGAGCACTATAGAGCTCAGGATTTAGACTTCCAATCTTAGACATTTGGTACCTCAACAGTAGATAGGCGTGCTATAGAAAGCACATTAAGCTGTCAGCTAAGTGTAAATATCACTAACATCCTGATCACTATCAGATGTTAGTGATATTTGTACATTTTTTACGTAAAAAATCATCGCCCTAAGCCAGGGAAACCGCCTGTAACCTTTGACCTCGCAAAGTCGGCTTATCATATGTTCTGGGTTCGAATTTATTCTCATTCTATAAATCATGGCGTACATAGTTTTCGTAAAAGCTTGCCAACGCTGCAAAATTAGAGAAATTTACCATTCCAGCTTAGTTCCACTCGAGCCTAATTCCATTCCAAGTTACTCGTAATTACATTTCATTTGTGGGAATGGAATGTTTAATGGTTAGTTCTATTTCCTACCAATGGAATGGAGTCAAATAATCGCATGACGGGTATTTGCACGCCACCACAGCTGTTAGATAACAGTTGTTAGATAGGTTTTAATATAGGAAAATACATAGTGTCACGGGGAAACTAACACATTCACGTTCAAAGCGCTACCAAGCCTTTAATTACTTTGACCTCGTCCTCATTAAAGTCCATTCAGAGCATAGGAACAGTGAGGGGGTATTGAAGCAAACATTGCTCAGGGATAATTCTTTAGTCAGGCCATACATTGCTTCTCTGGGCAACACGTTTACTAGACGCACGTCTCTCCTGCTACGCAATATAAAGCAAACAAATACGGAATATCCAGTCCCTATGGCGTCAATTAGGGAAGTACCTACTTTACGCCCTTTATAGACCGTCTAACATTCGTGTGTGCTAATGGGTCTAACTGTGTGCATAAAGGGACGTAATTAAATTTCTTGTCGTGGATGTTAGGAGACAATAAAAAGAGCGTTTGGGATTTCAAAAAAAATTAAGTACATGTAATACATAATTAGTAGTTTAGAAAGTTTAGAAAGTTTATCTCTAAAGACTGTCTTACCACAAAATTAAGTTTTCTTTAATAATAGGTATTTCCATAATTCCATAAAAAGTCCCAATTCATTAAAGTGAAGTCGGAAACTTTCGCGCAAATGGCTACCCTACGCTTGCACCTAAAGCTAAATTGGTAACCCGTGGGCCGTGAGATACTTTTTTTAATTATTTAAGTAGGTATACCTTAGTAACGATGAAGGTTCTTCTATTTTCGGAAGACGACCACAATCTCACCTGATGGTAAGTGATGATGCAATCTAAGATGGAAGCGGACTAACTTATTAGGAGTAGGATGAAAATCCACACCGCTTATGGTTTCTACACGACATCGTACCGGAACGCTAAGTCGCTTGACGGTACGTCTTTGCCGGTAGGGTGATAACTAGCCACGGCCGAACCCTCCCACCAGCCCGATCTTTTTTTATTTTGTATTTTTCGATGATGAACTTTCAGTTTGAGAGCTGATTACGTAAAATATATCGTTCATTATTTGCAAGTAGTGAAAGACATATAGTTGAACAAAGAATTATACCAATGAAGAACAAAAGAGCAACTGTTGAGTTTCCCATCGCTCTTCTCAACAGGAGACTGCGCCTTCTGAGCTGGTTGTAGAGTCACTACAAATAGTCAAACTTGACGTTTCAAAAGTGCTTGTAAACTAAGCCTACTTGAAAAAAACAATTTTGAATTGAATTGAATTGAATTAATACTTGTTTGAAATGGGAAAGATAAATGCATTTCATAATGGCACCACTTTTCACGCATTGATTAAATGACATGTATTCGTCTGTAACACTTTGGCCCAGTAACGAGTACCGAGTACTCGGTTTAAAAAAAATTTAACCGAGTAAAACTCGGTACTCGTTACTGGGCCAAAGTGTTACAGACGAATACATGTCATTTAATCAATGCGTGAAAAGTGGTGCCATTATGAAATGCATTTATCTTTAATTACTTACGTAACTATTATTATTATTACTACCTAATCACTTCATCACTGACAACAAGTATTCACATTAAGTCAATAAAATAATAAACGAAGGTCACCCAAACCAGCAAACAGGCACGTTTTCGATTGGTCCGATGCACAGCTCAGGGTGGATCCAACTTGCGTAGAAACTTACTCGTATATATTGTGTTTAAGTTATCGTGATAGCCCGGTGGATATGACCTTTGCCTTTCATCATGGGCGTAGGTTTTAATCCCGCCCGGGGCATGCACCTCCCAAATTTTCGGTTACATGCATTTTATGAAGTGATATCACGTGCTTCAAACGGTGAAGGTAAATCACCGTGAGGAAACCTGCATACCTGAAAATTTTCTTAGTTTTCGACGTGTGTGTAGTCTGCCAATCCGCATTGGGCCAGCGTGGTGGACTATTGGACTAACCCATCTCATTCTGAGAGGAGATTCGAGTTTAGCAGTAAGCCGAATATGGGTTGATAATTATGAAATCGATGTAATTCAGGAATTTAAACTTTGCGTTTTTATTAAACCATGCGCGTCTTGCTCTTGCTCGTGTGGACGCAATCTTAATGTGATTGTCTGTCTGGCTTAATCGTAATTCGCATGTAAATCACTTTATCTTGACAGAATTTAATTACTTTACATAATTGGTAATTGGTAATAATTGTCATTTAAATTGGGGCACATAGGCCCGAAACACATATAATTTATGTAGATCACGTGAGCGTGAGGCCATGTCAGAGGCACTGCGCGATGAGATCACGAGCGTTACGATGCTGGAGATCCCGAGATGAATGTAATATTGATCATATAAACATGACTTGATGAAACAAAACATTGCGTGCTATGCAGTATTAGATCCCTGATTCACAAACTGTTCTTATTTCTGATTCTTTAGAACAGTGACTTCAAAAGTCAACCAAGTTTTTTCTTTTTTTATCCTGATTGTGTACCTAAGTGCCGTTCAGTGGCGTCACCAGGGGTTTTGGGCGAGCGCAGAAACATTGCGGGCTAGGGCCCGAAGGCAGAAGCAGAAGAGACGGGCGGTACGACTCTCTAAGGGCGTCTCCTCTGAGACTCAGTCCAGTCCAACAAGCTTGTTTGATATTAGTGCAACCCAATTTATTTTAAGCGATTTCAGTGACTTCCATTTGCTGAAAGAGACCAAGCTCACGAATAACCCAGTTGAAACGAAATAAACAGACTTGTTTGCATTTATAGAGTACACAAATAATTTCAGATGTCACCCCATATTATGTAAATTATTTTTACCTGCCCCTCAATTCATTCACACACTACGCTTGTTTTTTTTTATTATTTACAAGTTAGCCCTTGACTAAAATCTCACGTGGCCATGTGATGATGCAATCTAAGATGGAAGCGGGCTAACTTGTTAGGAGGTGGATAAAAATCCACACCCCTTTCGCTTTATACACGACATCGTACCGGAACGTTTCGCTTGGCGGTACGCCTTTGTCGGTAGGGTGGTAACTAGCCACGGCCGAAGCCTCCCACCAGCCAGACCTGGACCAATTAAGAAAACCTCAATCGAACCTAAGACCTCCGTCTTGTAAATCCACAGCACACCACTCCTCGCCACTCCACGCCAGCGCCACGGAGGCCGTCAAAAACACTTGTGTACATTAAGAACCCAAGCGCGATTTCACACAGAAAATTTACAACAATAAGATCGATCTCTTTCATATACACACATATAACAGACACACCAAGTTAAGGTACCTCAATGCCAACTAAAAATAATCTCGTATAATTAATTATCGTTTATTAGGCTGGTTACAAAGTCTAATGACTTTCTATTCTATTCAATACAGGTAAGAGTAAAGTCGCTTGGCAGTTGTGCAGTTCTTATCAAACGAAAACCCTAGTCAAACGAAACTCGTCATAGCTCGCATTGTAAAGATATGCAAACAGCATAATTAGAATACATTAGTACGTGTACCTGAGTGAATGTTATGTATTCAGCGCATGCTGACTACTAGAGTAACGCGTTCGTTATGTTTAAACTGGATAGCACGTACACTATTATGACTATACGGAACCCTAATGATAAATACTCTTGTTTTGACGGCCTCCGTGCCGTGCTGCAGTGGTATGCGCAGTGGATTTACAAGACGGCGGTCCTGTAAATCCACTGCGCATGGACTGGCTGGGCCGACTGAGCTATCAGGCAAAGATGTACCGCCAAGTAATTTAGCGTTCCGGTACGATGTCGTGTAGAAATCGAAAGGGGTGTGGATTTTCATCCTCCTCCTAACAAGTTAGTCCGCTTCCATCTTAGATTACATCATCACTTACCATCAGGTGAGATTGTATTCAAGGGCTAACATGTAAAGAATAAAAAAAAACCCAATCGGCAAGGATGTACCGCCAAGCAATTTAGCGCTCCGGTACGATGTCGTGTAGAAACCGAAAGGGGTGTGGATTTTCATCCTCTTAACAAGTTAACCCGCTTTCATCTTAGATTGCACTATCATTTATCATCAGATGAGATTGTTGTCAAGGGCTAACTTGTAAAGAATAAGCACAAATACGTGTTGTAAATGAAAATGAAATTTTTATTCTTCACCAAAAAATACTTGAAAATATACAATGGATAACTTAAGCACAAGAGGCGGCCTTACCGCTAAGCAGCGTTCTCACTCTAACCAGGCACTCAGATTATAAAATTAGTAAAGAAGGAACACCTTAACATGTAGTGTCTGATTCGTCGACCATTAAGTATTCATTTACACGAGCAGCAACTGCCACCGACGTCTGCAGTCGGCGACGTCTCAGCGGCAGTCGACGACAGTCGACGGCATTCGCCGACTGCAGTCGTCGGTAGCAGTTGCTGCTCGTGTAAATGAACCCTTAGGTAAGTCAAACAAAAGTAGTATAGATATCAGAACATGGCATAGTGGTGTTCCACTACGTAATGTTTACTGTACCTTGAAAAAGGATTCAGCTCTGAATTGTGTTGCATTCTAGTCCCTCCATACCCATTTTACCACGGAACAGCTAGGCGCCATGTAAAATGGCATTCTGTTGTCGGTCAACCCGCTTGATACGTTTTGCCATCAACGTTTCTAATAAGAAGTGATAAGATGTGGAATGCCCTTCCGGCGTCTGTGTTTCCTGACACGTACAATTTGAGCACCTTAAAGGCAAAAGAGAATAGGCATGTTCTAGGCAAGCGTGTTTCGTCTTAGACCTCATCATTGCTTACCATCAGGCATGATTGTAGTCAAGCGCAAGGCGCATGCATGTACAACATTAAAAAATGTACCAAGCAAATATTGGGCATACATTGCTGACTTGTAGCTGATACCTGGAACGTAGTAACATCATGGAAATGCGTAGCCACATAGCGGCATAGTAAAAGGTAGTGGGAAAGCCGCTGGATGAGGAAGGCGCAGAATCGTGTGTGGTAGCGCGTTCTCGGAAAGGCCTTTGTCCAGCAGTGGACGAATATAGGCTGTGGACATTTTACATCTTTTATATTAATAACTGTAAGCAATACATACCTTGAACACATTTTGAATACTAGAGAGAAAATTTATAATATGTTCTTTTTTTAAATAAAAGATTGCCTTGAAATACGGGTATGCTAACTAGGCACTTTCAGCCTCTACAAAACGTCCAGTCTGGCATTTAGCCAGTCAAGCCTCCCTATTGTTAATTGATTGTTGAAAATCCGCTTCATCATCTCATATCAATATGTTGTCAATATCGTCCCACAAGACTGTTACAAATAATATAAAAAAAATCTCATTAAATGTAGCGTCATTATAAATCCTCCTCGAATCGAAGGTTGATTTAAAAAAAAAACATTTTAACGCTTCAGTTCAACACATTTTGGAAGCGGGCATTATAATTAGTTTAGTTTAGTAACTTTTAAAGACCCTTTGCTTATAAAATTATAGAAGCCCTTCAATTCAATATTTTGTTGAATTTGTTTTAAAATGCGTATGGTGTCAGTCTTTTTTATTAGAACCTGCGCAACTTCACAAATACAATAGTTGATAATGATTACAATTTAAATAGTAGATACTGATTTATTTACTCGACTCTCGAAACTCTCTCAATCTCGATGAAAATGGACAGGTTTATGCTGATAATCCTGTACGTTGTCATAGAGTTAAAGACACTGTACATAATATATCAATGAGCATCATATACAATGCAGGGTTCTTAATTCCTAGGGTAATAAAGACGGCCCAAAACAGATTTTAAATCTAATCAAGTAACCAATTATAATATTATAAACATTAATAAGTAAAGGACATAAGGGACTCCCTTGGAAGCCAAATAACGGAAGACATATTATACGTATTGCATCAGAAAGGCCATAAATTGTAGCTAGCTGCGGTATAAAATGTCGAGCCGAATTATAAACGAGCCGGCGTCTCCACGCGGTTACTAAAATTGCCAGCCTTGACTCTGACCGGTTTGTGGACCGCAAAATACCAATTTAATTCTTCCCGGGAATTCCTTTTGGTCGATACGTATCGCGCAAGTCTCGGAATTCCGTATTTAACATTAATAAGAAATATTGGCTTAATTAAATAAATATACATTATTTGAGACATTTTTATAACTAGATTAAAATTTAGATGCCAAATGCGGAATGCTGACAACTCGTTACACGCGCTGTATAATAAATAATATAAAATAAAACATAAAAACCAAGGTCGTGAAATTCCAAATGAATATCACGTAAACGCTACTTGTTGCAGAAAATGATTGGTGGAACAGCAATTACTTATGAAAAAATATTACCGCTCAGATTCTAAATGTCAAGCCCAGCGCTTCAGATAGCCTTCGTCATGTTTGCTTTAAATGTTTAAAGATTCAATGATAACGCACATCTGTAATGCAGTTTGATAAAAGATACGTCAGAGATGATATGGGACACTATCGTGATAAGACAGATGTATCTAAAAAAACAGTGTTTTGTAGTCATCCATCATTAACAGCCGATGGACGTCTCTTGCATGGACTTCCGAACACAACGGTCTTGAGCCGCCAGCATCCAGAGGCTCCCTGTAACCCTGTAACTTGATGTCCTCGGTCCACCTAGAGGGGGTCGACCAAAACTGTGCTTTATTGTTTTGTAGTAAAAATCATAAATACGGTCCTCGCACATACTGACATTTGAATATTTCTTAAGACTCAAAAAATCCCGGAGATTTGGTAGTTAACAATATTTCTGGCAAATAGTAGGCGACTAAAACAGAACTGCGTTTTCTCAAAAGTGGATCTTTTGGATGCTGGTACTGCACGTTATTTGACATATTTTCTGATTGAAATACTACCTATGTGTGCGTGTGTGTATAAAAAGAGGGTGGTCGTAGTCATAGTTCGCGGTGAGTGCAATAGTCAGTGTTCGTGGATCGTCGCGTGTCAGACGAGCCTCCACGTCGGCGTCGCGCCATTCGGGGCACCTCTCACCCCGTGCCTCACACCCGCCGGCGCCCTGCTCACTGTACATTCCTCGCTCACTACTTGCCTTGCCTCAAATCTGCTAAGCTAACATTTGTTACGTTAGTCACTTCCCAACGATCGAGAAACGCGCGCGCGTGCTCTTTCGTATATTACATGATCACAGCGGTATATTGTCATTAGCATATTATCCCACTTCTGCAATTATTCTGTGATCATTACATTTTGTTACATACATTTGGCATTGTTAACTTTTGTACGCGATACGATGCTACCATCGTTTAGTGACTGCAAGTGTTAACTGAACTGATATTGTGATTTGTGCCCTGTTTTGAGCTAAAAATTTTTTTTTTAATCAATTGATGATGTCAGCTTTAACCATGACGACGACGCTTACAAATGGACACCATAACGGGACGTGCAATGGGAAACTGGAAACTAGTTTAAATGGTTACAGGAAGAATGGATACGTGAAACCAGAGCCAGAACCCAGTGGATCAGATCCAGTAAGTAGTTACTGTTGATTTTTCACAATATGCACTTTAAACAACAGTGTGTAACCGTAAAATTCGTAACTAACATAACAGATACTCGAAATAGTATCTAAATCTGTTCGAGCCCGCAATTTGGAAGACTGACATTGCCCTATTTGTTGTGTAACACATGATTTTTATTCATAAAAGATACATTCTCTAAGAATAGCAATGTATTGAAGTTGAAAAATTTAAGTAGAATCGTACTTCTTAACCTTTTCCAAGCGAAACTAGTGAAAGCGGACGTAGGATTGTGTGAACCGGCATAGAAAGTTTTGTTTGATAGACGGTTTTCCAAAGTAAATCGATACCCATTTGGAGAAAACAATATTGTGTATCATACTTTTAAAGATTTATTACTATAAATAGGCTTGTTATTGAAGAATATTATATTGTTCCTACCAATGAGATTTTGGTTGCAATATTTACAAAAATTGCGCTATGAATTTCTAAAATTTCCGACATATAAAGTTAGAAGAAATTCGATTTTTTTAATTCATAAGTCTGAAGCAGTAGCGATAAATATAGGTACAGTACTGTGTTTTATCAGCTCTCATTTATAATTTATCTTAAAAAACGGATACTTTTTATATCATTTGCATAATTATTATTGAACAACAACTGTTTTTGCGTCATTATTCAACTTGAATGTAAAATGTTAATTTCTGTCCTTCATTATCCCGTCCTTTTCGCATAGGACAAAAACCCAGGTCCAGCGCTGAACATTTTATCTCTCATTATAGGTATAAAAATTTCAATAGTATACCTCTAGACATTAATTTCTATGCAGTAATTATTATTTACTCGTGTAAGTTTACCTGTAATGTATGTTATATTACTGATTGTTTTCCCATACAAACAGAGTATTGTCCTGTAAACGCAATCACTTAACGAGTTACCTACTTGTATAATGGTTTTCCTTTTACGTCACTCGACATATCTGAATCATTATTGCTGACAAAAAGCTTATCTGAAATCTCAAGTAAATGGAAACGAACGTCGGTTAAATACTTACCAATTGACGTAAGATCGCGGAAAGAGACTATAATATAATATTAAATGAGTAGCAATGAATTAATGAAGAACCGATTCAGGCTATTGTTAATGTATTTGACCTTCGGTGATACAATTGATTCAGATCGATAACAAAAACGATACATATTTTGTATCATCATTCTCTTTCTATAGCTTTTTAACGATTCCACGAGTTCAACGGCTTTAAAATAATGATTGTCGTGAGGTTAACAACTTTTTTCACCTTTATTTATAATTATTTCATCACGTGCCTATATTTTGTAATATTCGAAAAGCAATTACTTATACTATATTTATAGAACATTATTTTTTGGTCGTTATTCCATTGTTTTAAACACACCTCCCTTTCTACAAAAGTTAATGCTTCGAAAACTAATAAATGTCATTTCCATATTTTTTATTAATTATTAACGATAGCAATTGTAGGAAGAGAATGGATATGTAACATATCTAGAGCGGCTGATGTCATTCTACAACGGGTTGAACTTTAAAAGAGTTGAAAATCATTGAGATTCTTACTGAAGATATTTTTAATAAATCAGTTACAGCGTTACGTATTTGTTAAAAATAAATTTGACCTCATGAACGTCTGTTAGACAAAACCCTGTTACGATTTGTAACAATACTCTTAGAGCTGTATTACGGTTAAATTTAATGGATTATTGTAATGGTATCTACGAAATTGAAGATGATAAATGATACCATTTTCTGTTGAAGCTAGAGGTGCAAATGAATGAGCGCCAAAAAAGCTAAAATACAGTTACAGATGGCGTACGCATTGCTCAAAGCTTATCGTGTTCTAAAGTCTAAACGAACCGGATTTGTCTATCGGTTCTTGACCTGCAAAAAATACGTTCCAAACGATAAACTTTGACCACGTTAGTTCTGTTAAAGATACTAGGTAATTAAAGTAGGTTTTCCCTCGTTACAATCAACATTTTGAATTGCCAAACTAATATTAGAATGTCCGTCTGTCTTTAGCTTTTACAGCTAAGCCGATGAACTAATTAGATGAATTAAATGAATAGAATCTTAAAGCAGAATATACGCTACTTTTCATCCCGTCTGTATTAGGATTTGGTCCATGTCTGAGTTAGTTTCTCTATGTTATATTTTAGTTCTTCTATTAGTAATCTGTAATTTTATACTATGTATATATACGAGTTCAGTGTTATGTTTTACGAGTATAATATAACACTGAAGGTTCTTCCTTTTGTAGTTCTATTATAATATTATATAAAAATGTTTTTAATTCAAACTTCATTCAAATTAATGACCTCTATAGAAACATTGAAGGGTTTGACCTTACAACCAATTTGATGGTTGAATTTACGTAAAAAATGTGACGAAAAAATTCAATGCCAATAAGATTTGTTGTTGCTTAAGAAGATTAGTATTGTAGTTTACTTATAAGTCTCTTGTAATTTCCAAATTATGAGAATGTGGCGACAACTTACTGTGTATATTTTCTTTGGTATTGAATATACTTAACATTTGCATTTATGTTTCTTATTTGTAAATCTATGTAAACCTCTAGAATTAAAGCAGCAAAGTTTTCAGAAGCTTCTGTACACTATATTATGGTAAATAGCATAAGTCAATTTATTATTATTTATTGTATATGAAATGATAAATTTATTTTGGGTTAAGGCCCAATCTCGACGTTACCCCGGAAATATTTATGTCAAGCGATAAGTATTATCTCATACCTAGGTACTTCCCTGTTCGTAATCTGTTTTTGTGGCGAAACAAAAGCTGCTCTATCTAAAATTACGTAAATATGTGTACAAATTTTGCGCTATCCGAAGATGCCAGAAACTCATTTGTAATCTAATTGCTGACTAATTTTCGTATTTTCTGTAGTATTTTACAGAGACCTACTCGTTTAACGTTTGCTGGTATTAAAACTTAATTGATACATAGGTATGCATGCAAACAATGTGATTTTAGAAAGTAACCATTGTGTTATTAATTTGCACCAACCTTGTCCACCCACGAACGTTCACTGATACAATGACACGAAAAAAAATTAACAAACGCGGACTTCCTACGCTACTTGTAACCTAAGCTTTATTTTACACTTGACACCTTGAAATTACTGTATAGGTGAATGTACCTTTTAAATTCTTTTTAATTATTTTACATATTAACCTTATCAAAAAACAAACTCATCTGTAGAATTAATTTTTCAATATCACATTTTAATAACGACGAAGCTGTGTATGTAAAAACATTTCAAACCTATGACTAAATCCTAGATAATATCCTAGATATTATATAGATTATGTATGGTATTTGTTGAACGTTAAGACGTATCCAACGAATTAGATCGCCAATATTTTGTTAGCAGTTGAACTACGTCTGTACCCTAACTTCTGTTTCCATTATGACAACTATCTTCTCTAGCTATAGAAACTAGAGACCAGGAACCTACAGGCATTATGTATTGTGTGGCAGGAATAGAAACACCGTATTAAGTTTAATCGACACCGAGATCAAACACGACGGGGTAATTTATGTTAGCGGCAATTTCTATAGCCATTGTAAGAGTAGCTCGATGCTACATAACGTAAATGGTATAACATTGCGTTATCACAGAACTTAACACTTCAGTTCAATCGGGTGCCAGAGAGTGATTGAAAAATTGCATATTTGAAATGAAGAAATTAATATTATTTTTATTTACTCTTGACTAGCCTAGAGTGTAAGTGATAGGAAAAATGGAAGCTGGAAAATCATTCTTATTTGTGCAGTAGGTAGGTAAGCATTAGGAATGATAAACCAAATCGTGCGCACCCAAACAGATCTTTCAAATGTGAAGGAGAAACTAGATTATAGATATCTCTAAGGTTTCTCCTGAATAGTTTATAGAAAAATTAATCGCAAACTTTTATTATCGCTTAGATAATGAACCAATAGGCGCACATTCTCGTAAGCATCGTTTGCCTTTGGTTTTGTAATGAATTGTTTGATCCTTGTGCGTTGAAAAGCTTAATAAGGGCATAGTTTAATACAGCCGTCTCGTACATCGTCTAGGTTAACGTTATTCCGCAAATAAAACACGTCAGGTCGAACTACTCTAGCACGAATACGAAACTCATGTCATTTAACCTGACATAGTTATATGGAAAATTTAATTACAATGTGGCTTTATTATTTCATTTTATTTTTATAAGTTCGAATTTTTATACTCAATTTTAATAATTTGCGTTTTCGTCTGCTTTATTTTTAAGAATAAAATTTTATTCACCTTTTGATAATGACAGTATGTAACATTAAACTATTTTGAGACATTATTAAGTCTTACAATATTCTTGTTTAAACATTAGTCACAATTCTTGCATATCGCTGCAATGTAGATAGGTGTAATATTATTAGAATTAATAGATTATTTATTATTGTAGGTGTCGGAATGCCAGTCATCGCGTTGAATTGTTTACCGACTGATAACGTCTACTCTGCCTAGGGTTGCAATTATTCTTACAACCGTTTATTTAGCTTGCCCTTTTAGTATCTACGTATGTGTGGGTGTCAAATCTTGGAAACTAAGTTGAACTATGTGTTTAGAATGACGATTGGACTCAAATTTGGTATATTTGCCTACTGTTATATTATCATAGTTATATCGTTTGAAAACTAGAGTTTAAAGGTAGAAGGTATTGGAACTCCATAAGTAAATAAGAAGACACCAATCTAGTTTGGATTAATTTGTCTTGGCAAACACTTTAGGTACACGTTGGAAAATTTATATAAAATCTTGTTATTCAAAAAATATGTCTTAATACGAATTTATTTCAACGGATACAGAGGTATTTTGAGAAGTCATTTTATATTGGACCGTGCCACATTATACTGTTAATACTCCAGGTTTTATAGGTTAAGGCGGTCACCAACCGTAAAGCTTGTAAAGCTTCACAGTGTAACAGGTCACGTCCTAAGCATTACGTTGAATAACGAGAACAGATTACAGTGTGTAATCTGTAATGGTACCGTTTGTAGCATTACCTACAGTAGTTAATGGCTAGGTTGTCCACAAAACAAAGCGTACCCGGACGCCAGTGATATTTGGAATGCCGACAGATGAGATGCTCCTTAATCAACAGTACCGCAGTAGTATAGCTTAATAAAGCTAGTATTAGCTTTATAAAGGACAAAACCGATATTGGGTCCACTCTTCAAATGATACAGAAATGAAAAATGTAGTAAAAAATTTGTATTTTTTACTAGATTACTCCGTCTGAATCTTAGACGAATTAATATTGGCAACAGAGAAAATAAGCAGATTAAAATTTTTTCATACTGATCCAGCTTTACAAATGCGTATTTCACTGATTGACTGGTTGTTTTGTTAGCTGTCTCTGAAAATGCGCGCTGTCTTTGGGTACGTTTGACAGTAAGTTCATTTTATGTATTATCTTTATGAAACTGACAGTGTTCTTAGAAAGTTTGACAAAATGTGTCAAAAAATGTCAAATTCCTAGAAAAACTGCCAGTTTGACACATACAACGAATTTAATGTCAAACGAAACCAATCAAGTTGCGCAAATGCACCTTGAACAAGTAATTTAGCTGATTTGGTCAACGTGGATTTTTCTGAAAATTGGCCTCATGAAATCGTATGATTTTTTTGGACCCGAGTTTGTATAGAGATTGGATTTCTACTTTAAACTTCTGTTAGGAAGAAGGCGAAAAATATTTTTATTTGACCAGTTAAACTGCGTAACAATTGTAAGGAAATAGAAATGAAAAATTTTCCTGATCAAATTAGTCTCACTCAGCATAAAGTTACAGCTAACTGCAGCATTGATTTACTGCTGGATCAAATAAGTAAAATCAACTGTTACATTATGAGCAAATTTTCACGGTAAGTGAACGCCTTTGCAATAGTGGAATTTTATCACAAACCTTAGGTTCCGCCAATCGGTTGATTGAAAAACGATTTGTTTTTCATTTTCATCTTTGATTTCATTGGTGGAAAGAACATTATGTTCGCGCGTTGTTTATACGAAGTTATTTGATCACGGGTTTGAAATCTTAGAAACATAACAAAACATGTTCAATTGTTTATTACTTTTTTGCGCATTTTACAGCACTAGAATACCTACATGTTAAATTGTTTATAGATTTTTTATTCGTTTACAGCAACAGAATATAAAAATCGGCCGTTTGTTCTCTTTTGAACTTTGATTTTATGTTTCAGTATATCTAGATTATTTCAACATGGCACGTCTCATGTATTAAATTTCGTTGCAAGCAATTTTTACATATTATATTTTTTTTTATAGTAATCATACCTAATTTCTCATATAAAAGACATGATTTCACATAATATGAGAAGTCGTGTCTCCTGAAACTGCTCAGTTTGCAGTGTGAAGGTCTGCGGTCTGCTTAATATTATATATATTTAGTGAGTGTTAGCCCCCATTCGCACGAGCATTAAAAACGCGAAGCTTTTTTTCGAGCTGTGTTACATTTTAAATTTTGGGCGTTGGAAATAGACCTCCATTTAACTTTATACTATATTTGATCGCTTTCTTACGCCCGCTAAAAAAACGCTCGTGCCAATGGGGGCTAATTTAATTTCATATTGTTGTTGAACGTTTTTTTAACGCCCGTTTAAAAAACGCTCGTGCGAATGGGGGCTAAGGCCCTGCAGCGTGGCAGCCGGACACTCATTCACGAGGCTAGTGAACGCGTCTGATAACGCCGGCACGTCACATCGCGCCACCGCATTATCTCGCGCTAATCACCGCCGCCGGCCGAACCTTGACACACACTCGTGTTCAATGACTAAACACCGGACTCTATTAAAATGCCATTGTATGTTTATGTGATTTAATTGTAAAGCTCTGAAACTTAAAGTATGTTCTTAAGTTGGGCAACGAGTAATCATGATTAGAAGAACAAAAGAAGGTAGATAGGTTATACGCGGAACGCAAGTGGCACCTTAAAACTATGCTAATTAGCAAACAAGAGCTCAATCGCCGCACTGTCACTGAAATAATTTTTGTGTGTCAGTTGTAAATATCGTATGTGGTTTATGTAACCTATCTACATCTTTTTTCTTCTAACGTCATTGGTCTTTACTTGTTTCTGACTCGAGAAATAGACATCGTTCGTCGATCGTAAGAAAGGATCATTTAACAAATCAAATTCATTTATTTTAAGATTTTAATTTTAATAAAATAAAATAATTTGAAAGTCGATGTCTGTTAGGGAGTAGTGAGTAAGTATTACATTTGACCCGATTATTGAAGTTATTACAGAATTGATCTACATGATAAATTGCTAAAATTAAATGAATTAATATTATAATTATATTTTATTGTAAAGAGACTTTATACTAAATTCAAAATAATTAAGTATATTGAAAATTTATATACATGTAACCCCAAAAATGTTACCTTGTTATCGAGTTAATGAAGTTTCGTCACGATATTCTTCATTACTGAAATTGTATAGATCAACAAAGGGAACCTTGGACGCTGCCCACTTCAAATACTTTCGAGTTAGTTTAACTAGCTCGAAAGAAAATTGCAGATGTATGTAATTCTGAGGCTGTCCTTTGTCTAATCAAGTTTCGCTACGGTATTCTCTTCTACACTGTAATCGAATAAATCAACAAATTTAACCGTTTTTGTGTCGCTCTTCAAATAAACTTTCGCTTTCAGCTATAGGTATCTTTATCAAGTTTATTTCTGCTTCTACAACAGGTGGTATTTCCAAATCTACTTTTTTCCATTCGACCTTGACGCTTCGAACGGTGAAAACCGTGACAAGATCCAATGAAACCGTGTAAATTAAGATGTTACGGAAGACATTTTAGCTTTACATATTTTAAGACCGACAATTTGTATAGGAATGAAAGATTTCTTGATATCCTATTGATAACTTTCGCCCCTTATTTTAGTGTTGATGTAAATCTATATTAATATTATGAAGAGGAAATGATTGAGAATAATTTTGTTTGCATTGAATAAGATCTGAAACTACTGAACCGATTTGTTAAATTCTTTCACTGCTAGACTACACTATCCCCTAGGCTATATAGGCTATATTATATATATATATATATATATATACATATATATATATATATATATATATATATATACCCACCTGCATTCGTATTATTTATTTTGTAATACTCATAGAAGCAATAACTATTGCAAGTTCATTATGAAAAATTTGTGACTGATTTATATGTATTGCTATTGCCATTGCCATTGCCATTTGTTTACATCATTATCCTTTTGAATTCAAAAACTTTGTCTTATATCGCATTCGCTTGAATTTGTTCCAGAACTTGTTATGCGTAATACCAATTATTATATATTCATATTAATAGAGCCGTGATAGCCCAGTGGATATGACCTCTGCCTCTGATTCCGGAGGGTGTGGGTTCGAATCCGGTCGGGGCATGCACCTCCAACTTTTCAGTTGTGTGCATTTTAAGAAATTAAATATCACGTGTCTCAATCGGTGAAGGAAAACATCGTGAGGAAACCTGCATACCAGAGATAATTCTCTGCGTGTGTGAAGTCTGCCAATCCGCATTGGGCCAGCGTGGTGGACTATTGGCCTAACCCCTCTCATTGTGAGAGGAGACTCGAGCTCAGCAGTGAGCCGAATATGGGTTGATGACGTGAATTGATTCCATTAAGTACACTAGTTAAGTAAGTAGTGATAAGCCTTTAAATGTCTCAAATTACTCTCTAAACTATTGTGGATATTAGTATTTACTCATATTAGTGAGTATCACGTCATCAATGAGTCAAGCCACCTACATAATAGAGATCCTTTTGTGCATAATGCAAAGCAAATTGTGGGCGTAACCGACCTCGGAAAAGGTTTTTTGGCATTCGTCGGTCTATCACTGGCATGTTGCATAAAACTGCAATAAAAAATGTATATTGTGTACTATAGCGACTTTTGAATGAGTGAAATTCGGATGTTTATTCTACGCCTTACGAATGAAAGAGGTTTTCGAATCGATGTATGTTTATTTTTTTTCTGATTGTGTAAGTGCCGTGGGTTTCTAAGCGGCGTCATTGGAAATTTTGTGTGAAGCATCTGATGGAGCTCAAAGGTGGAAGCAGAAGAGATGCTTCTACTTTCGTACAGACGCCTGAACGACTCTGAGTCGCCCTTAGAGTTTCTCCTCTGAGACCCGGACATCGGCTTAGAGTTTTATGGATAACTTTACATCATTATGTCTCGATGAAACGAAGCCTTATATATGTCCAAAGCATGTTCCACAGCTCAAGTTATTTATCCACGAAAACTTTTAAACTTGAAAATCAGCCCAAGTAGGTAGCTACTTAACTTAAATGGATACTTTATACATTACAACAAATTAAAATAAAAATTAAATTTAGCTCTCCGTCTGTATTATCTAAGTTAATTATTTGTATATGTACATTTCATCATCATCATCATATCAGCCGATGGACGTCCACTGCAGGACATAGGCCTTTTGTAGGGACTTCCAACTATCACGATACTGAGCCACCTACATCCAGCGAATCCCTGCGACTCGCTTGATGTCGTCAGTCCACCTGGTGGGGGGTCGGCCAACACTGCGCTTACTAGTGCGGGGTCGTCATTCCAGCACTTTGGGACCCCAATGTGTGCTATGTACTACTACACTATGTGCCTCGCCCTTTGCCACTTCAGCTTCGCAATTCGTTGAGCTATGTCGGGTGACTTTGGTGACCTCATATGTACATTTACTCGTACACAAATACATTATTTTTGTACATTTAAGTAATTTGTCTTCCTAACAATTATTTTCAAGGCATTTTCGTACTTACGCAATAAATGCTCTTACAGCATTAGATTATCTTAAATATCTTAATGGATAGGTAAAAAATCATAAAGGTCGTAACGACGTGTAAATCTGTGCAATAAAATAATTGCCATGACGTTTGTTTTTATCGTGAGTCTTCTTAGAGTTGTTGTTTTTCACTATATAACAGGAAATTGAACTCTTTATCCTGTTCTTACTCGTAGATCAGTCCTCAAGCGTTACACGTGTAAATTGAATCAAATATATCACTCTTAAAGACCTGCAGCCTAATTCACTATCTTTAACGTACCTATGCTAGTTGACATTAACGAAATTGAGTTTCTATGTAAAAATGTCATCCAGTGCTTGCTGGTAGATATCACACAGTGATGACAACAAATGACATTTCTTCAGTTGATTTGATTTCATTTTAATAGATTGTTAATAAAGACCAAAATATTGAATAGGCCAGCTTAATAAACTTTTCTTTCTTTCTTTTTTATTTTACGGAATAAAATAAACCTAAACCAGGGGATCAATCCAATCCCAAATATCTGTCAAATCGGTTTATTATTTGCAGCGTGAAGGAGTAACAAACATTGCACCCTTACACATATTTACAAAATTTAAATTTGCATCCTCCTCCTAACAAGTTAGCCCGCTTTCATCTTAGATTGCATCATCACTTACCAGGTGAGATTGCAGTCAAGGGCTAACTTATAAAGAATTGAAAAAAAAATTCGCCTCTGAAAGAAAAAGTCAGGTTCATCATTTTATACAAATTCTCGAACACATAGTTAAGTACCAGAATTCTTATCTGCCAAGATATATCAGTCCGAATTCAATTTAGTTTCGATCTTACCCCCTCCAACTTCATCATCAGACAATTTCATCAATCGATTGATCGATCGATGAAAAATCTCCATGGCACCATATAGGCCTGAATGTAATTTGAATGTATGTACCTAATTACTAATTAACACACCTTATTTTTTACGTAGGGGATTAATAACAATTACCTACCTATTAGGTAATTATTTAGAAGTAGGTAGTAACACTAGGTACTTTAAAATAATTAGGTATGACAGGTGACCTTATCGCGAAAATGCTCGTAACAATCTCTTACAACTTTCACTTTTAATTGATTTTCGTAGAGTTTTATAAAATCTAATCTATAATTAAATTTTGATAACCAAGTGTGTAAGTATTCCCTAAATCACGTGCTGATAAATATAAAGCCTTAAACACACTACAAATTTTCAAATTCTTTTATCGAAACAAATTTGAATTTTTGTGGTACAAATGGCCACATCATGTGAGTTTTTTTTTTCAAGTTTTCCAGACCACCTAAAAATCAGAGACCTATTCTTAAGTTCAAATCAGCCCGGTATGATGGGATGTTTGCTTAGCAGCTTTGTTTAGCTTAGAATGCAGCAAAATGCTGAGCTGGTTTCGTTTTCTAGGTAATGTCAATAAGAATGGGCATCTTGGTGCTTCTATAACTTGGAGTTGTATCTCCAAGTGGTAAAGCATCCCGCCAAACACCGCAACTTAGCGATAAAGTTAGCCTTTGTAACAACGTCTAAATATTTGTATTGACAAGTTAGCCCTTGACTACAATCTCACCTGATGGAAAGTGATGATGTAATCTAAGATGAAAGCGGGCTAACTTGTTAGGACAAAGACGAAAATCCACACCCCTTTCGGTTTCTACACGACATCGTACCGGAACGCTAAATCGCTGGGCGGTACGTCTTTGCCGGCAGGGTGGTAACTAGCCAAGGCCGAAGCCTTCCACTTCTTCAGGCAGGTACTGAACTAATTAGTGTGAGGGTGAGACTGACGATAAAGAAGTTCCGTTTTATTTCCAGTCACTGCACCAACCAGCACCCTACAACGACGATGCGATGGCGATAGCGGAGAGAGACCGGTGTTCATACGGTCGCATACCCAGGGCGGCGGCGATCGCCGGCACAGCCAACCGCAAAGTGCGGGTCTACTCCGACGGCATCTATGACATGTTCCATCAGGGACATGCGAGACAACTGCAGCAAGCAAAGACTGTATTCCCTAATGTCTACCTTATTGTAGGAGGTGAGTTTATTATATTGTGACTTTATTATATATTAGTCTTCTTATTGTAGAAGGTGAGTTTATTGTCCTAACACCACAATTAGTAGATGAGCAGGGCGAGATGCTGCTAAATTTTGCAGTTACTAAAGCGTAATGGGGACCGATTACTTTTGGTAGATTAAACGATAAGAAAAATAAATGGTTATTTACTTTTTTCGCTTTTAGCGGTGGAAGAAATAACTACAAGAAAGCAATTTTTATTACTTTGGCTTACTGACATTGTCAGATAATTTTAGCGAATGAGTTAAGAGATTATTTCTTTCAAAATGAGTAAAAAAATAATCGCACTCGTAACTCGAGAACTTAAATATAAGGGTTTAATTTTGTAACTTTAGGACCCTCCCATTCCATTACATTACGCTAAAATTGTTAAGATTTTCAAAATGCACACCTTTTAGTAATTAACTAACCTACCTGACGTGCTGGTTGAGCATTTCTGAAGTTTTTTTTGGTTGCTCTAAACGTACCCACCAAACCGTACCGTAACCACCAATATTAAGGGCTCATACTTGTGGAGGTACTCAACAACGTGCAAGGTATAGTCCCTTATGTTTATTTGTCGCGCTCGAGTAACTAAAATCCCCTCTTCGGCTCTCCCACGAAATTTAAAAAAACTTTTATGATTACGTGGTTCATTTGATATCATTGATTTTGGTTTAAAATTACTAGCAGACTCCTGCGACTGTTTTTACGAGAAAATTAGTGTAGGTTTCCATTTATGTTCTATTTCAAGATCATAGAACGAGTTGAGCTAATTTTTAAGATAGATATCTATATGGCATCGCGTAATTTGATGTAGATCGTTATAAAAAGTTTATAAAATATCTTACTTTGCATTGTTTTGTTGTATCTCGAAGGAATTATGCAGCGTTTTCGATGAAAGTTCCCTAACGGTTTGATTTTTTCCAACTCTTCCAACAATAATCATCATATTTTAACCGATTTACACAATATATTGACAAATTATTATAATTAGTATCTAAACCTTCCTCATCTATTGATTGAAATCACTATCTAAGTATCTAATGATGAAATCAGTTAAGTATTTTTTGAGTTTATCGAGCACAACTCGGATTACAGACAGATATTATTTAGATTTAAAATTAAATCAGATTTAAACTTTTAATAGACAAGGGTTCTCTCTTGAAAAAGCAGATGAAATTCTCTGGCTATATATAAAAGCCATATCATGCAAAAGTTTATTTAGTAGGGAGGTATAACCGATTGAGGATGTTGTTTCATATTCCATTATACAAATAGATCACTGGATTAGCCGCGATTTGATATGTGGGAAAACCCATAATATGTATTTTATTTTGTGGTCGTAATTCTATACATTGGATTCACATGGCTGGGTATTTCGCCCAAATCAATCGCTAACTCATAAATATTTGACACAATTCGGACGTGTATTTGGAGTTAAGTTTCTGGTATCAAATACCTACTTGTACTTGTACTAGTATGTATAAGTATAAATTGTTGAATAAAATTATATTTCCTTGATACAAATATCGATTTTGATTAATAGTAGTATTGTGGATAGTTGACGCTCACGACTTTATCGGAGTGAGTTTAGGTTCATCATCATCATTATCAACCCATATTCGGCTCACTGCTGAGATCGAGTCTCCTCTGAGAATGAGAGGGGTTAGGCCAATAGTCCACCACGCTGGCCCAATGCGGATTCGCAGACTTCACACACTCAGAGAATTATGAAAATTCTCTGGTATGCAGGTTTCCTTACGATGTTTTCCTTCACCGTTTTGAGACACGTGATATTTAATTTCTTAAAACGCACACAACTGAAAAAGTTCTAGGTGCCCCCGACCGGTTTCGAACCCACACCCTCCGGAATCGGAGGCAGAGGTCATAACTACTGGTCTATCACAGCTCATAGAGTTTAGGTTATCGGATCATTATTTTCCCTAAATATTTTGATCTTGATAAAACAAAGCCTTGTGCGAGAAACATACAAACAAGCAAACAAACACACATGCGCATTAGTAATATTAGTTAGAATGATATCATAGAATACAAGTAATTATAGTATTCTTGTGTAAATCTTACCCTACATATCGTGCTAAAATGATTACATGCCTTATCATTTCACTTTACCTTGTTATCTTTTTAAGTTACTTGTACTATTTTATCTTTATCTTTAAGATTATAACGAACATTACGCAAATTGTGTTCACGGCCAATAATAATAACTCTGTCAGTGCAAACGTTCGCTTGCTAGCTCGAACATTTGATAATAGTAATCTTGAATGACCATAAATCTTTCAGAATATAGTTTACAAACATTTCCGATAACCATTGTTGAGCCATAATTGTTGTAAATATACAATTAGAAAAAAAAAGTCTTGACAAGCAGATAATTACTGTTGCTCAGTGGCGTGCGCTTCATACATGCATTGACTCACTGCATACCCTGACCAACAGCCTTATTGCAAGCTACTGCTGTTGCTATTAAAAAGTCTTGTCACGAAAGCCTTATTTCTTCTAAAGTATGGTTGTACTGACCATAACTAATATAAATGCGAGTGTGAGTTTGTTTGTTATGCTTTCACGCCAAAACTACGATTTTTAAACTTCACCAATGTAACGCCACATTAGCAGCGATTAACATATGCTATATTTTATCCCAAGTCCACGGGAACGGGAAATACGCGGGTGGAGTCGCGTGGCGTTCGCTTGTATGTAATAAGTATGGACATATGGATATGAATTCCCAGTCTATTCATTATTCAGTTATCGATCTTCGGACCTATCGATCGTACGATGTTAATGACGTACATTGAATTATATTTTATTCTGACATAAAAGGGTCGCTGATTGGGTTTGTTAGTATGTATTAAATATAAGTATTGATTCTTAATTAAACAAAACCTTGTGAAGAATTTCATGATTCGTCTTTTAATATAATAATAATAATCAATAATCATATTCTATTCAATAATAATAATTTGATCTTCATCGACAAAATGTTTCAATGAAAGGAAGTCTATATATTCCTATGTTTGCAGGTGAAACATAACATGAAATTTCACTTGGAATTTAAAGTAAATAGACAGAGCTGTTAAAGAATATTTTCCTTTATGTAATTTGGTTATTATGATTCGTGATGGTCTATAATGACGTTTCTTACATATTCATGTATTGTCATCAGAACTCAGAGCGTGTGCAAAATTTCATCCTAATCGAAGACCGGGAAGAGGGTCAAATTAAGATTCCATGATTTGATTTTCTTACACACATAAAATAGTGCGAATTCTTTATTGATTCAACAAATTCACATTTGAACTTTTCAATAGTACCTACCTACCTACTAGTTATGATAAGTGGTGATGCAGTCTCTATATCGTCGGCCATTATGGACAACAACAGATGAATCATGAACTCATGAGGCAGTTCCCCTTCCCACTAACATTGCTCAGCTGTCCACACGATAGGGTAGTTTTAATGGACTAAAATTGTTCATTATTGTTCTACTAGAGTGAAAAAAATCATATTTTTTTGAGACGTGATTCTGATTATATAAAAACTTTGGTCCAGTAACTTTTTGTCGTAGAACCATTAACATCGATATTTTTCGGACCCTCCATACAAAATTAATATTGTTTATATTAAATTTGATATAAATCAACTACCCCATTGTGCATCTTACAAATATACTGAATTTATTTTGGCGTTTGTCCCAAAAATCGACGCAGTGACTATCGATCGTCAAAGATCATTATAGGCGATTACGTTCTACGCGCTGGCCTTATTAATTTTTCAAATAGTAAAGCAACGCAGAAATCTATGTCATGAAAAATATAATTTCCTAAATAGAAAATAGCTGGCAATCGAATACCTCCCAGCTACGAAGCAAGTTTCAAAACAAGGAAACGTCGCTTCGTTGCATTTTGTTTTGATCAAGCACACATGACACAAATGTTTTTAAAACTGATTCGTAATAATGTTTCTGGTCTCGTCGTGCGTTTGTTTACTCTGTCGTCTATTTTTAAAAATACACGGAAATTTTCGCACGCTGTAAAATATTTATAAATATTTATTTACTTTATTCTTGTATCATAAACACGCTATATTTAATTTCTAACATAGCAAACTTTTAGGATAGAATTTATCTTCAATTCCATTAGATATTTAATTAATGAAATCTATACTAATATTATAAAGCTGAAAAGTTTGTTTGTTTGAACGAGAAAAATTCCGATTTGAAAAATTCTTTCAGTGTTAGATAGTCCATTTATCGAGGAAGGCTATGGGCTATACATTATCCCCGTATTTTGACAGGAACGGGAAACATGCGGGTGAAACCGCGGGGCGTCAGCTATACACATATTATATTATCTTTAATTAATTGATATAAATTGTCATTAAAGACGTTTATCAAATCAAAAATATAAGTCGATACCATCAAACATTTTTGTGATAGATACACACGTGTTTCCTGTTATTGTAGAAAATATAACTAAATAGGGAAATAGGATTTTGACGGCCTCCGTGGCGCAATGGTATGCGCGGTGGATTTACAAGACGGAGGTCCTGGGTTCGATCCCCGACTGGGCCGATTGAGGTTTTCTTAATTGGTCCAGGTCTGGCTGGTGGGAGGCTTCGGCCGTGGCTAGTTACCACCCTACCGACAAAGACGTACCGCCAAGTGATTTAGCGTTCCGGTACGATGTCGTGTAGAAACCGCAAGGGGTGTGGATATTCATCCTCCTCCTAACATGTTAGCCCGCTTCCATCTTAGACTCCATTATCACTTACAAAAAAAAATAGGAAATCTTCCGCAGGCTAGTAAAAATAACAATGAATTCCAGTAACTACAGTTTACTAAAATTCAGCCGTCAAAATGCATTTTACAAAATATGAAACTTTTCTCGTGAAATAGGGCAACCTACTTTTAGATTCAGGGCACTGCCCGTTTTTCACCGTTACGTTTTCAACCTACAAAAGACATTTTTAAAGAAAACAATTCTGAAAATTTTCCATTGTTTTAAAGCTCTAGAAAACTTACCTTTCTGTTACCTATTTGTTTACACAATACGTAGTTCTAACTGACGAGACAGTGATTTTGAACAGAAAATAACACATTAAGTAATTACTTTCATTATACCTAGTAATAAATTCATTCATCTAGTAAGGTAGATTGACAAGAATAAGCAATCTATACTAATATTATAAAGCTGAAGAGTTTGTTTGTTTGTTTGTTTGTTTGTTTGATTGAACGCGCTAATCTCAGGAACTACTGGTCCGATTTGAAAAATTCTTTCTGTGTTAGATAGCCTATTTATCGAGGAAGGCTATAGGCTATATATTATCCCCATATTTCTACGGGAACGGGAACCACGCGGGTAAAACCGCGCGGCGTCAGCTAGTATTAATATAAACAACGTCAATATAAAATAAGGGTCTAAAATATATCGATATTGTTTAATTTATGTTAAGGTTAAGGATTTCTTATAAAACTTATTTTAAAAAATAATGTATTTTTAATTTTGTTTCTTGATGCCACTAGAGAAATAAACCTTAAACTAAGGCATATCCATTTTTTGCTAATCGCAGTCTTGTTGAAATGATACAGATTAAATATTATATTTTACTTTTTTGAGACTGTAAAATGAAAATTTTCTTTATTGTTAAAAATATTTAATATTTTTTTTTAATCTAGTAGATCGATAATGAACAATTTAAGACCGTTTTGAAATGTGTCAACTAGCCTGTTATCTTCTTCTTCTTTTTTTTTTTACTATATTAAAATAATACTTACTAATTTAAAAAAAGATGGTGGTGGTGTAGCTATTGGTATCAATAAAAAATATGAAGTTACGAGGAAATATGAGTGGGAATCAGCCTGTGAGGACTTATCTATCAAAATAAGTCATAGTTTTTTCATATATATATGCGGTGTTTATTTCCCACCACCGGTTAAAGAAGAATATATTGAAAGCTTTTTCAAAAATATTACCAATATATTTAATAATAAAACAATATTAGAATCAAAAATTCTTATCGTAGGGGATTTCAACTTGCCCAGCCTTTCCTGGGTGCGAGATGATAACAGTCGTGATTTAGTACCTGATCATACTAGTAGTCATATCGACAGCTTGTTTCTTGAATATATGACTTTTAACAATCTTAAACAATGTAATTCAATTTCAAACACAAACAACCGTATTTTAGATCTTATTCTTACAAATAAAGCTAGTTGTATAAATGAATGTAAGGAAGTAAATGGTTTGGTTACACCCGATAATCATCACCCACCGTTAGAAATTGAGTTACTAATCACCAAGAATGAATGTTATATGAAACTGTCCCGTACTCCTTTTCTCAACTTCTTTTTGTGTGACTATGATAGTGTATTTAATGAGCTAAACCTAGTTGACTGGTACTCATTATTATATCATGAAAAATCAGTCGATGCCCAATTAGATATTTTCTATGAGACAATAATGCCTATTGTATATAAAAATACGCCAATGCGTAAACCACGCGATTTACACTACCCTATTTGGTATACAGCTCCTTTATTAAAAGCAATAAAAGAAAAAGCAAAAATTCATCACAAATGGAAGAAATATAAGAACCCCATGGATAAAGTTACCTACGAGCTACTGCGAGAACGTTGTTCAGTTATGATTAAAGTATGTTATGATAATTTTAAAAAACGCATTGCAGAAAATATACGTAAAGATCCAGACTACTTTTGGAGGTACTTCAAACAACAAAAAAGAAATGGTTCTAATAGTCTTCCAAATGAAATGATGCAAAGTGGTAATATAGCTAAAGGAGGCCAAGCTATATGCGACGCTTTTGCTAAGAATTTTGCATCAGTATATCTGGAATCATGCACCTCTCAACTTGTTAATTACTCTATGCCACTTTTAGTTAACACTGTTTCCGGTGCACCACTTAGTGATTGTCGAGTCACTGAAAATGAAGTGTTAAAGCAGTTATCTACTCTAGATTCAAATAGAGGACCTGGTCCAGACCTTCTTGCTCCATTTTTTCTTAAAAGATGCGCTTCTCTGCTAGCTAAGCCACTGAGCCATATATATAACTGTTCGTTACAATCCGGTATATTCCCAACCAAGTGGAAAATTGCGTATATCACACCGATCTTTAAGTCTGGTAATCCCAAAGATATTAAAAATTACAGGCCCATATCAATATTATCTATTTGTGGAAAAATTTTAGAAAGTATTGTCCAAAAAAAGATTTATTACCATATCGCTCCTTGCTTAAATACACATCAGCATGGTTTCCGTCCTCATAAATCTACAGCTTCTAACCTAGTTAGCTATATATCCGATGTCGCTGAAACTGTTGACGCTGCTGGAGAAGTACATGCAATTTACACTGACTTTCGCAAAGCTTTTGATATGGTTAACCACAGTGTTTTAATTAAAAAAATTGAGTACTTGGGTATACATGGTTCATTATTACGGTGGTGCGAGTCTTATCTAGAAAATCGATCGCAACTTGTTGCTGTCAATGGTTATAAATCCTACAAAAGTAATATTCCATCAGGTGTTCCTCAAGGTTCACATCTCGGTCCTACCTTTTTTTTAATATTTATAAATGATTTGGCCTTAAACTTAAACTCAAAATTCAAAATGTTTGCAGATGATATAAAAATATACAAAACTATTGATAGCCAAGACGATGCAGATAAGTTACAAGGCGATATCGATATGATTTATTCCTGGTGCACTAGAAATGGCATGTTTTTGAACATAGATAAATGTTACCACATTAAATTTACCAGAAAGAAAACAACAACTAATTATGTTTATAAAATTAATAATTTTGCTCTTAAAGAAGTGTTTAGTATTAGGGATTTGGGGGTCATTGTAGATTCTAAGTTAAATTTTCGTGAACATGTTGAACACATAACATCAAAGGCATCTAAGATATCGGGATTGGTATATAGACAAATGAAAATATTCAATGATTCTAATTTGTCAATACTCGTCTTCAACAGTATTGTTCGCAGTATTCTGGAATACTGTAGTACGGTATGGAGTCCAGGGTATCAAGTGCACAGTGACAAACTAGAACGCATCCAAAAACGTTTTCTTTATCACTTGTCATACGCGGACCTGAAATGTAGGCAACTATTCTCTTACAACTCTCGCCTTAAGCATTACAAAATGAGATCACTCATGGAGCGCAGAAAAATTACAGACGTAATTTTTTTGGCCAAGATTTTGAGAGGTCTCATTGATGCACCAGAGTTGCTTGAACGCTTAAAGTTTACAGTACCTCGCAGAGGAAGCCGCCTACATAACCGTAAAACGTTTTGTTTGCCATGTACTAAGACCAATCTTGGTCAGCATAGTCCAATATACCGCATGCAATCTTTTGCAAACAGTGTCCGAGACCGTATAGATATCTTCAGTGACTCAATTAGCAGTATTAAGACTAGGTTTCCTTAAATTGATTTCTTCTTCGCATTTATTTTTTGTTGTTTGTCTTTTTTTTTTTTTCTTTCTTTGTCTTTTTTCTTTTTGATTACAGTAAGTAAATAATTTGCGTTGTACCCTATGTAAGCATGTTGTGTTTGCTTCAAGTAGGCACAATTACGTGAGGATGAGAAGAAGCTATTTTTTAATATATGTTAGATTAAGTATTTGTGCCAGTTTAGCAAACCAATAAAAAAAAAAAAAAAAAAAAAAAAAAAAAAAATAAGTCGGGTTTACCTTCCTGACGCTATAACTTCAGAACGCACGAACCGATTTCCACGGTTTTGCATTCGTTGGAAAGGTCTCAGGCTCCGTGAGGTTTATAGCAAAAAAAAACAGGAAAAATTTCAACAGAAAAGCGGGAAAATTTTTTAGGGTAGGGGTAGGATAGGGGTAGTTGAAAGTTTACATCGAGTTTCACGCTGACGAAGTCGCGGGCGTCCGCTAGTCTATACTTCTATACTAATATTATAAAGAGGTAAAGTTTGTAAGTTTGTAAGTTTGTCACATTTTTTAAATGGGGTAATCTTCGGAACTACTGGTCCGATTTCAAAAATTCTTTCACCAGTAGAATGCTACATTATCGGGGAGTGCTATAGGCTATATTTTATATTAGTATGATATATATTAGCCGAGTTATCACAGTTTTTGTCATACAGGTCGGACCGAAAATCCTCCTAAGCAGACTTATTCGCATGCGCTGCCTTAACCATTGTGTAAAATTGAAATTAATGTATGGAGGCTTTATGTATCTTTAAAAGTTCTACAAAAAAGTCCGCAACACCATATATCTATCTTCAATATATTAGCAGATATAGTACCTTTTGTGTTTTAAAAATTATTAATTTTATATACTTAGGTTTACGTCATTATTTATACAACTAAACTTTAATCCTTATTAAAATAAATTATTTAATAATCACAAGGATATTATGGAGATAAGATTTGCCCTTTACAGTATGTTAATTACTTAAATAATTTCGGAGATAATACAAAATTTCTAAAAGACGCAGAAATTCCGCTATATGACGCCCGGCGCTTTCATTTACGTAGTTCCCGTTCCCGTGTGAATATGGGGATCAAACATAGCCTATGACACTCGCAAATAACGTTGCTTTCTATTGGTAAAACAATTTTCCAAATCGGTCCAGTAGATCCAGAGATTACCTACTACAACCACACGAACTTTACCTCTTTATATTATTAGCATAGAAGTCTCTATTTCTCTTGGTCATACCACCACTCTCGAAGGACTTAAGACTTAAGGACTACTCGTGGTAGGGTAGGGGTAGAGGTAGGGTAGTGGTAGGGTAGAGGTACGGGTAGGATAGGGAAGTGGTAGGGTAGGGGTAGGATAGGCGTGAGATAGGGGTACGGGTGGGATAGGGGTAGGAAAAGGATAGTGTACGGGGAGGGTAGGGGTAGGATGGGGGTAGGGAGTAGGTAAGGTAGGGGTAGGGTAGGGGTAGATTTGGGGTAGGGTGGGGGTAGGGGTAGGGTAGGGTAGGGGTTGGGTAGGGTAGGGTTGGGGTAGTGGTAGGGTAGGGGTAGGATAGGGTAGGAGTAGTAGTAAAGTTGACATCGAAATTTACGCGGACGAAGTCGCAGGCGTCCGCTAGTATATTATAATATAATAATAACCAGTACTTTTTATAATAAATTAATATGCCATACTAATTGTATCGCACAACAATGCAAGACATGGATGTCCAGTTTGGGCGTAGCCATATTGTCAAGTGAGTGGTAGGGAGATCGATACATAGATAGGTGATACGGGACTATTGTACTCGTATATTGTAGGCATTATGAAGATTTGTGTAACATTGCATCAGCATTTGCCGGCTCTTTATTATAGATAAAATAAATGTTAATTAAATTCGTACAGAACTAATCTGGCCTATATCTGCTCGTATCTTTCAAGGTTAGGTATTTTCTCATTAAACGGCTCGCTGAAAACTAGTCATCGACACGTAAATTTCATTGATAACTGATTGGAGATAAGATTACAGACGTGTGATCAGCTCATTTCAATTGGATTTATCTATGGCAAAAAGTCGTGGGTGTACTTACACGTTTATTTGTTACCATTTTCTAATCCCCGACGCAAAAAGAGGTGGTGTGATAAGTTTGACGTGTCTGTCTGTGACACCACATTTGCCGAAAGGATGAAGCCATAGTATTAAAGGTGACTTATGGCTGAGTGTTGTTAGACATGTTTGATGAAAATCGGTTGAGCCGTTTAAAAGCTGTGCGGGGTGAAAGTGGGGAAAAATAACCGAATGTCTGCAAATATACTCGAGTGGGGTCTCAAATGAAAGCGCACTGACAGAGAATATTGATGTTGTTGTTGTTGTTGTTGTTGATTGAGAGTGTAATTAATAATTTCATAAACATCGGAGCTATGTTATGGGCTTTGCAATCGTAATTCAAAATAATTTGGTGTCGGAAATTACCCTTTAAAACTAGAAAATGTTATTTGAGAGTATATTAAAAAAAAACGTAAATATATTAATGTACTTATCGTATTACGCAAGTTCGATAAGTATAGGTATCTGGTTCACACATGTGAACAAGGCAGTTGTACAAACATACGATTATTACAATTTGATAACATATCAGACATATGAAAGTTTAACAAAAATATTAAAAGTAAAATTATAACGTGTCAACGAGGAATGGAGCAGAGTACGTTAAACATAAAACAAAAACATACAGTCGAATTGGGAACCTCCTCCTTTTTTGAAGTCGGTTAAAAAGAATAAATAAAAAACGACCCACAAAACGCAACATCACAAAGCAACACACGGTTTAGCACAAGCACTTGCTTTAAAATGCAAGTGGGTCGGACACATAGTACCTACGTCTGTACTGCAAGATCAAAGGTGGACAAAAGAGTCAGTGAGAATGGTGGGGGGCCATTGGGAAAAATAAAGAAAGGGTCACTTGCAAAAGATAGGAGGATGAAACCTACATGTAAATATCGCAATCCAGAGAAAACTGGCACAATTTGGGGTAGGTCACTCGCAGAGGGTCTCCTCTACAGAATAATTTCAAATATTAACGTATCTAAAAAAGCTGAAAGTAGGTACTTAGTAACTATTAAAGTAAATCTTTAGAAAACTACATCTTCACCGAATACATACATAGCCTAAATTTTATCCCCGTACTCCCACGGGGACGGGATTGTGAACTACGCGACTGAAGACTGTTATTATATTCCGACACGATTAACGTTACATTTATGGCGAATGAGATTATATTATTATAAATGTGAAAGTACGGAATTAAAATAACCAATACCATAATGAAAAGAGCAAAACACTCATGGTCAACAAGCGTCATGTCAAATAGGATGTGTGCAAGGTTGAAACTTGAATGGTAGCCATAACAATAGGGTATTGGGTAACTCCGAAATAATACGATATATCTACATTGTACTCACATTAAACACGAGTACACACACACTTACAAAAAGTAAATTGGGATTTTCCGTCCTGTCCGAAAAAATCTCAGTAGCAGCATTAAAAGAATTGTACGAACAGGCAGTATTGATATGAATTATAGATCCAATATGGCGGCCTCCATAAGATGGCAGACTGGCTGTTTGAAATCCACC
Source organism: Bicyclus anynana (assembly GCF_947172395.1). NCBI lineage: Eukaryota > Metazoa > Arthropoda > Insecta > Lepidoptera > Nymphalidae > Bicyclus > Bicyclus anynana. The sequence goes on from NC_069086.1 coordinate 5,055,309, forward strand.
CCCATGTATCAAATAAAAGGGTATACGAAAGGGTGTCAGGAATACGGAATAGTCACGTGACTTAAATCCAATGATTGTAATTTTTAGTGTGTGGTTTAGGCGTACTTTTTAGTTTTTTTTTTAACTATTTAAAGTTATTATACATAAAAGCACTCCATTGCAATATAGGTACAATCACGGCGCACGCATGCGTCACTAAACAGAACATTGCAGTTCATCTGAACCAATTACTGTTATCGTTCACGAGCAGAACCAACTCTGCGTTTGCTAGAATGCAACGCGTTGCCTTTCCGCGGAAAATGCTCCACCATTGGGGTTTACTATACTAATGTTATAAAGATACTAGCGGACGCCCGCGACTTAGTCCGCGTGAAACTCGATGTAAACTTTCAACTACCTCTACCCTACCCCTACCCTACTGAGCCACATGCTCAGGTGGCTCAGTAATGTAGTACATATTCATTATCGTAATGTTTGGAAGTCCCTACTAAAGGCCTATGTCCTGCAGTGGACGTCCATCGGCTGTTATGATGATGATGGTGATGTACTAGTACTGCATTGTCACCCGATACTACTATGACACATTTGACATAGGGAGACATATCCCCCTATGGAATGGCGCTAATAAAGTGACAGTTGGAGTTCAGTGACGAAGTTATGAGGTATCAAACATAAAAAACAACATACGCGTTGAATTGAGAACCTCCTCCTTTTTTGTCGATTCGAGTCGAGTCGATTAAAAATAGACTCTAGACCAGGCCTTTATGACCCGAAACCACAGACGGTAACTACAGGAGCAACAAAACAAAATTATGTATTAAAGAAAACTTTTCTTTGTTTTCAGTCTGCAGTGATAGACTAACGCACAGTCGCAAAGGGCGAACAGTGATGACAGAAGACGAAAGGTACGAAGCCGTCCGACATTGCAGATACGTCGATGAGGTAAACACATTATCACTAATCATGTGACTATCATCAATGGCGAATGCGAAGCTGAAATGGCAAATAGCACAGAGTTCGAAGAGCTTATTGGTATAGATTAGTATCCCAAAGTGTTGCAATGGCGACCCCGCACTGTAAAGCGTAGTGTTGGTCGTGGTTGACCCCCTAATAGGTGGACCGACGACATTAACCGGGTATTAGAGAGCCGTTGGATGTCCAGCAGTGGATGTCCATCGGCTTATACTGATGTTGATGACTACAGGGCCTTGCTCCTCATAAGAAGATTCGAATTTACATTATTCGAACTTGCTTCTCCAATGTATGGAGAATTTTACCCGCATTTGGTTGACGGGTTTAAGATTATATATTATAACCTGTTATCTATACTAATATTATATAATAAAAATTTTAATAAAAAAAATACAACCGACTTCAAAACCTAAAAACGTACCCACTAAACTAAAAAGCGAAAAATAACATAATAATATGTTCTACCTGCTGATCAGTATGAAGTCGGTGCTAAGCCGGTGATGTATTAATTCAAGCCATGTGAGCATATCTTATAGATTTAGATTTTGCAGACAGTGTTGTTTCATGTGGTCCTGTCAGAAATGGCTTAAATTAAGACAACACCGGCTAAGCACCGACTTCATACTGATCAGCAGGTAGAACATATTATGATGTTATTTTTCGCTTTTTAGTTTAGTGGGTACGTTTTTAGGTTTTGAAGTCGGTTGTATTTTTTTTATTAAAATTTTTATTATTTTTCAATTTTTAGTGTAAAATTTCATCTCAAACGAATACATCAGACCCCTAATGACAGTCACAACCCATCTTGGTACAAAATTCTCAGCAATACAAATTAATCAAGCCCAAGCACAAGGTAGCTACCGTAAACCGTCAAGGGGTTCCCTTCATTGACCTTGGTCTTCATCATCAGACCCATAATAACAGACACAACTCATCTAGGTAGAAAGTTCTCAGCAATACGAACTAATCAAGGCCAAACACAAGGTAGTTACTGTAAACTGTTAAGGAGTTCCCTTAATTGTCCTTGGTCTTCATCACCAAACCCCTAAATGACAGTCACAACCTATCTATGTGGAAAGTTCTCATTAATACAAATTAATCAAGCCCAAACACAAGGTAACTGCTGTAAATCGCCAAGGAGTTCCCTCGTCTGTTTTATGACTCCATCATCAGATCGATTTCAAACCTTCATAATTTTGTATTTCTTAAAGGTACTAAATGGAAAAGTTTACGAACACACTAGACACCCATATAATTTTCGAAAGTTCCCCTCAATTTCTCCAGGATTCCATCATCAGATCTTGTCATGATGGCAATGGGACCAAATGGGGACTATACCGTTTCAAACAAAAAAATAATTTTTGAAATCGGTCCAGGCGTCTTTGAGTAATCGGTGTACATACATAAAAAAAAAAAAAAAAAAAAATACCGACCGAATTGAGAACCTCCTCCTTTTTGAAGTCGGTTAAAAAGTGGTATAGTTTGTGGTATTCTAGGGGGGTAATCTCTGGATCTATAGAACCAATTTTGAAAATTCTGACTTTCTAGACTGAATGACTATATATATGACGGGACCGAAGGACGAGGCTTTCTGAGGTTGGGGCTGTAACACCAAGTGTCAATTAAAAAATTAGTAAACACAAACCTAGGCTAGGAACCTAAAGCTGAGTATAATGTGTGCGGTGAGCTATTGTAGTTTATCGCAAGTCATTGTTAAAAGGCACTTACCATGCCCGGTGATATCAGGTCAAGCTAGTCATCGAGTATGACGTAGGTACTGTAGTTGGAAACCCAAACATACAATGTTGGAAAAAATGTTTTTTTCCTAACTGGCGTCTTGCTTTATATGCAAATCGATGTATTGTACTTTAAAATGCTTAGACATCTTAGAATTCATGATTATGTTAAGACTAATTTGACTGACATACAATTATCTACAGTATGCACAAAATTCGAGTCTGCTCTGACATTGAAACACGCCCTGCGCAGTTATTGCTTACATGCGTCCAAGACGAGACGAGAAATAGACAAAATGGCGTGGGAGTTGTCCCCGTCGCATCTCTTCCATATAACGCCCTTGAAAGAAATAGCGGTATTTCCGGATTCACCGCCATTGATTTAAAGTCTCTTTACGAGATAATCATTGGTCGCATTTAACCACTACAGGGGGGCTAACATGCGACTAACGAGATCAACTCGTGAAGAGATATAGACAAAATTCAACCAACAACGGTGCAACCGAAAATACCGCTTTCAATGCGTAGGGTCGATAGAGATGAGACGGGGAGAACTCCCACGCCATTTTGTCTATTTATCATCACTTGGTCGCTTATTAGCGCCACAGGAATGTGTTTTCATACCATACGCAGCAGTATTCAGAGTTGGCTCAACTCATAGTAAATAATTAATATTATCTTTTCATAGTAGTAATAACGTTGGTTCAACGTCACAATTAATAGGGATGATGACCGTTTTTTAAATTGTATATAAATTAAGAGTATACTAATAGTAAAGCAATTTTGTAAAAGTAACAGGGTATCTGCGATCATTACTTTCGGAGCTACAGGGATTTAAAGAGTCAGATTTGCGGCGCTGCCGCGGATCCCTGAAAAACGCCCCATACAAAATGGCTCGAAAAAATGACGTCATAGGCAATGTAATGATCGTTAGATTTGTATGCGCGTTCAAACAAAATTACTAATATCTTTGTTATTTGTGCGTTTATCTTTATAGTTCATATATTAAAAAATGTTAATTTTAATGTAAGGAAGCTAAAACTGTATGAATTTTCATCTAATTACGATAAAAAAATTTTAGTAGTTTTTGAAATTTTATAATCTCATTTATTTTGCAAATATCCAGACAATCTTTGCTTTTTATGTATAAATTAGTTAACATTGACCCTAATTACCCGAATGTATCATAAAACTCAATATATTCAAACATAGTCATCATCCCCATTGTAAAAAGTTATCTAGTAACTCTGTTATTTCTATTTCTAGACTTGAATTGTAAATTTTAAAATAATTGCAAAGTCAATGTACGACAGACAATGTAGATATTTTTCGTTAGCAACAGCGTTAGGTTAATTGTGATAATACAAAAAATTGCTATTTATTCTATTGTGTTAAGATATGCAGGGTGTATTTTTTTGTTTTTAAGTATTTAACTAAACCCATAACTGTACGTTATATGTATAAGTATTTGTATGTAGTTTACATGATAAAATGCGCTACCTGGGTACCCATAACACAGGATATAAGCTTTCTTCGGGGCTAAATAGTGATGTATTGTTGTTATGCTGGCCTAAGATGCACACCAAGAGATAATTGGTATTTTTTAATAAGTCATGCCACGATTTTTTTTTTAGAAAGTTGATTGATGAATAATCAAATTACCAGTAAAATATGTTAAACCTATTTCAAAGTTACTAAAATAAAATCTGTCAATCACTAATCGACAGTTATACCACTTAGCACATTGGTAAGAGAAACCGACGGACGCTCGTACAGCTGAGTGACTAATTTTAGCGGTCAACAACGTCACTCTAAATTTAGCATCGGGTCAGTAACGAGTGATTTACTAACCCAATGGCCTTTTTGTATTCTATTACTGTCTCCTATGTCTTTTTTAAATAAATGGACTCTTGAAAAATTTCATTTGTTTCTGAATCTCAATTTATTTATTTAGACTCTCTTACTATAAATTAGACAAGATGTTACGCTATGTTTTTAAAAATAATTATATTTTGCGATTCTAAAAGTAAAGTTATTAATATGTAGAAATAATTATTATATTAAGGTTATTTCCTGGTCTTACTTAAAGTTAAAAGTATTAACTTTGTTACATATTTATACGAATTATAATCTTAAATGTTAATCATAATATAAACGAACTGATTTTTCGTAGGTTAATTTAACAAAATAGTTTTATCATAATAGCTGATTTCTTCCTTCAATGTTGTTTGTATTTCACCAGAAACTCAATTAATACAACCTTTAATTTTATTTTTTTTAACTCTTTACAAGTTAGCCCTTGACTACAATCTCACCTGATGGTAAGTGATGATGCAATCTAAAATGTAATCGGGCTAACTTATTAGGAGGAGGAAGACATCCACACCCCTTTCGGTTTCTACACGACGTCGTACCGGAACGCTAAATCGCTTGGCGGTACGTCTTTGTCGGTAGGGTGGTAACTAGCCACGGCCAAAGCCTCCCACCACCTCAATCGGTCCAGCCGGGGATCGAACCCAGGACCTCCGTCATGTAAGTCCACTGCACATACCACTGCGCCATGGAGGCCGTCATATTTTCCTGTTCGGTTTTTTTTGGTTAAGGATTTTAAACATATTTTCATCTAGTCATCTAGCTTTTTTATCTTTTCAAGGTGGTCCGCGACGCGCCTTGGGAGTACGACGAGGAGTTTCTGGAGAAGCACAAGATCGACTTCATCGCGCACGACGACATCCCCTACACGACGCAGGACTGCGAGGACACCTACGCGATGATCAAGGCCAAAGACATGTTCGTCGCCACCGAGCGGACAGAAGGTGAGACTTCATCATAATCACCTCATCACCTCACCATAGTAGGCCTTTTTACCCGACTGCAGGGTTATGTTTTTCGCGCGTATCTTGACACCAAAACAGAAAGCAATTAGAAAACAGTCGGGACCTATTATATAATGTAGAAGAAAATCATTCTATCCAATGTTTAAGGTCCCGACTGTTTTCTAATTGCTTTCCACACTTCTGGACTGAGCTTGTTTCTTTTCTTTTCAGTTTTTTTTTATACTTTATACAGTCGGGTTTTTTATTTGTTTAATTACTTTCTTACACCATGGTCTGGAACTCTGGAGCCGCCTATATCCAGCGATTCTTTGCGTCTCGTTTGATCTCATAAGTAATAAGGAAAAGTCGACTGCGCTTTTCCGTGAGTGAGAAATATTGGGGCACCAATCCTTAAACTATGTGCCCCATCTGGCGCCCATTATAACAAAAATTCTTCAGTACAAATTGAGCATTGTTTTTTTTTATTCATTCGAAAATGTTTGACTGATCTTGTGGATGCAATCGAAATATAAACGTCATGTTTGCTTAACCTAAGATATCAGAAAATCATCATCATCATCATCATCATCAGATTAACAGAACTTCAAGTGGGCCAATGTTTGTCCGCCGTTTGTACGCCAACTTGCATTAACTATATAAAAGAAGAGGTTTCATAATAGTATTGATATGATTTCTAAATATGGCACTGATATCACAATCGTACAACCGGTGATGTGATAATGACCTAACTGTTGCTGATTGCTGTGGCCCGTGACCTATGCAGACCTCAGCCATACATAGTAAGCGTTATGTAAGATATACTCGTGTAATACAATACTAGCGATGTTGTATGAATTTACATTATTGGAACAATGTAAGATATTATCTATTCGTATATCGATTTAATAAAATTGGCGAGAGTGTTTGTAACATGCTCTGTGAGACCGTCAACCAGGGCCCGATCCAGGGAAGGGCAAGGGAAGGGCACGCGGGGCATTTGCCCACAGCGGCAAAAAAGTGCAACGAAATTGACATATTCCCCAGCAAATTTATTTAATTTCTTTCAACTGGTATTATTCTTACATAAGTATAGTTATTATTTTTACATAGCAAACTAGGCTCAAAAAACTACTATTCTAACAATATTAATATACCTAATAATAAAAAAATAAAATTTTTGGTGGAGCGACAAAATTGCTGGATTTGCCCCTGCCGCCAACGGTATTTATATGTATATGTTATTTTTTGTGTTTAACTGACTAAAGCTTTCTAGGGCTGAAGCTTATTTATAAAAATAAAACGAATATTTTAATAATTTTTAATCGTTTTCAATTACTGACATAGTATAATTTTCTAATTTGTTTTATTATTCAGATAAAAAATTAATTATTTAAAAATATTACCAACAAAAATATCAATCGCGCGAGGCGACCTGTGGACGGAGTTTGCTCGTACCGTAAATTCACTATTAGAAATCCATCCGTCCATCGGCCAATATTGCACTAATCATCAACTACCCATAATCGGCTTACTGTTGAACACGAGTCTCCTCTCAGGGGTTAGGCCTTAGTCCACCATGCTGGCCAAATGCTGACTGGTAGACTTCCCACACATAGAGAATAAAGAAAATTCTCAGGTTTCTTCACGATGTTTTTCCTTTACCGTTTAAGACACATGATATTTAATTTCTTATAAGTCGGCGGTGCATGCCCCGAACCGAATTCGAACCAACGCATCTGAATCGAAGGCAATGGTCACATCCAGGCTAATAGGACTACTAGGCTATCACGTCTCTATTGCACGAATGCACCGTCGAAATGGGATGGAATCCATATTTAAAACATATTAATACAAATATTCTTTTAAAAAGCAAATAGTGATTGTGATATCTTGTATCCGCAGGCGTGTCGACGTCAGACATAGTGGCGCGGATAGTCCGCGACTACGACATGTACGTGCGGCGGAACCTGGCGCGCGGATACTCCGCCAAGGAGCTCAACGTGTCCTTCCTCAACGAGAAGAAGTTCCGGCTGCAGAACAAGATGGACGAACTCAAAGATAAAGGCAAAAAGGTTAGCGAACTAACTATACTTTCCTATCCTTGTTGAGTACACATACACGCAAGAAAGAAAGGATGAGTACTGACAGTGAGCGTTGGGTTTGTGTTAATACAACAGTAAATAAAAAAATTGGTTGTCTGTAAATCTGTTCACGGACGATAAATTTACATGGAAAAATATTTGCCCATCATCACAAACAGTTCGATTAATTTTAGAATCTAAACTATCGTTATTGTTATTCATGTTAATTGATTCATCGCAGTTTGGATTGTGCCGCGTTGCAAGAACCAGCTCATGACTAAGGATGTATGGGTTCGAAACTAGTCGGACATACTCCGACGTTGTATGACTTGAGTTTTAGCCGTGTTGCATAATCAATTCGACAATTTTTTGCACCATCTAGTATCATATTACTAAACTATACCGTCCCACGAACTTCTTGTGCTGTTTCATATACTCTGATAGACCCGCTAGATAGCGTAATAGGGATGATAACAGTTTTTTGAATTGTATATAAATTAAGAGTATAATAGTAAAGAAATTTTGTAAAAGGAACAGGGTATCTGCGATCATTGCTTTCGGAGCTACAGGGATTTAAAGAGTCAGATTTGCGGCGCTGCCACGGATCCCTGAAAAACACCCCATACAAAATGGCACGAACTAATGACGTCTAGGCAATGTAATAATCGTTAGATTAGTATGTGCGTTCAAACAAAATGACTAATATCTTTGTTATTTGTGCGTTTATGTTTATAGTTCATTTATTAAAAAATGTCACATTTAATGTAAGGAAGCTAAAATTGTATGAATTTTCATCTAATTACGATAAAATATTTTTAATAGATTTTGAAATTTTATAATCTCATTTATTTTGCAAACATCCAGACAATCTTTGCTTTTTATGTATAAATTAGTTAACATTGACCCGATTTACCCGAATGTATCATAAAAATCAATATATTCAAACCTAGTCATCATCCCCATTATAATTACCCCGCTGTCTATGGACAAAATTATAATTCATTATTAATCTAGACAGAAAACCAACCCAAAGGTAAAAGTTTCACCTTGACTCTTTAACTTTAGCATATAGTGGAACGGGCATCTTTATCGTGCCTGCACCCGTGTTTCATCAATTTAAACAAGGTTATCACGTCATAATGATATTGCAGGTGATGACAAACATAGGCGAGAAGAGGGTAGATATCCTGACGAAATGGGAGGAGAAGTCGCGCGAGCTGATCGACGCGTTCCTGCTGCTGTTCGGGCCGGACGGGCGGCTCAGCAACATCTGGAACGAGTCGAAGGGCCGCCTCATGCAGGCGCTCAGCCAGCCGCCCTCGCCGCGCGGCTCGCCCGCGCCCAGCGAGAACGGCGACGACCACGAGCCCCTCAACAGGTCAGTTGTTTTTTTTTTTAGTGACAAGTTGCCCTTGCGATCTCAGTTGATGGTCATCTTAGATCGTCACTTAAGGTACCTTAAGTGATCTTCATCTTAGATCGTCATTTAGTTCATCTTAGATCATCACTTAAGGTACCTTAAGTGATGTTCATCTTAGATCGTCATTTAGTTCATCTTAGATCGTCACTTAAGGTACCTTAAGTGATGTTCATCTTAGATCGTCACTTAAGGTACCTTAAGTGATGTTCATCTTAGATCGTCACTTAAGGTACCTTAAGTGATGTTCATCTTAGATCGTCACTTAAGGTACCTTAAGTGATGTTCATCTTAGATCGTCACTTAAGGTACCTTAAGTAATGTGCATCTTACATCGTCACTTAGGGTACCGTAAGTGACGATCTAAGATGAACATGGAATGGAACATAAAAACGTACTTACTTAAAAGACGTACTATTGGTCAACTAGCCTAATAAAATCGAAAACATAAAATTAAAGCTATGAAATAGAAATGGAATATTAACCCTATGTTTCAGCGTTTAGGTGCAACTGCAACAAATAATAATTATCTCTCTTTAGACTGCCATTGTAGTCTCTCTGATAGTCTAATGGGACGGAGGGACAGAGAACAAGGGGATTCAAGTTCTGGTGTTGTTGGCAATATCAGAAACTAGCTGACGTCGCGCGGTTTCACCCGCGTGATTCCCGTTCCCGTAGGAATACGGGGTTAATATATAGCCTTCCTCGATAAATGGGCTATCTAATACTGAAAGAATTTTTCAAATCGGAGCAGTAGTTTTTGAGATTTCGCGCGTTCATTCAAACAAACAAACTCTTCAGCTTTATAATATTAGTATAGATAATACGGAGTCTTAAATGATACTTATATAATGATTTATTTATTTTGCTATCATCCGCGAAAAGTCGACGAACCCATGCGACAACGTCACCCAGGTCCGACAAAATACTCTCTACGTACGTTTCACCCCGAAACCGGAGCATCCTCAGGAGATGTTGACTCTACAACGTGCAATTGCAAAGAAATTTGCACGTTGTAGAGTCAACATCTCCTGAGGATGCTCCGGTTTCGGGGTGAAACTATATAATCATGATGAACTTCCGCAAAGTAACGCCTGCTTCTATCCAATATTTAAATGATACTGTTATAATGAATGTTTAAAAAAAACATATAATTTTTTTTTTGTTTCAGGGGGTCCGCATCGCCGCCGCCACCAAAGTCGCGACGCTGCGAAGCGCTGTGGGATCAGCAAGCAGGTAACTGGGTAACTATTGCTCGCTTCCTTAGCTCACACCTCACACCTAGCACCTAACACTAGTCACCTGTAGACACACGCTACGCTCTACTATTTATTTATTATGTATTTGCACCATAGGTATAATTATATAGTATAGAGTATAATTTGCTGTAAATAAATTATCTAATAGCAGTAGTTTTGAAAAGTTTTATATCTTGTAGATCTGATTTATCTAGAACAATAGTTATAAGAAATTATCTATTTGGTGAATAAATTGCTTCAGTATTACTCGTGCAGAAGCGTCCTTAGAAGAGGGAATAAGCTTACACGTGTTTTATTTTGTAAAAAAATAAAACCAGCACAAGTTTTGTGATTTAAAAGGAGATGGTCCATTCTCTATACATTATTTGCCCCAGAAAAAAAGTTAATGTGTGTACATATCTTTTAAATTTGGGGTGGGTTTACCTGACTAGATCAATATCCAGACAGAATATAGATAAATTTTATTGTTGGTAAATAGCTAAATAGCGGGATTACTTATTGTGTATTGAGTACCCATATTATCACAAACTTTATAATCTACTTTACTTACTTTTATAATCTAGAAAGTAAAATATAAAATGATTTTAAAATTCCGCTATTTAAAAATATTATAGATAATCCCCTATATTTAAAAATACTTATTATTATTTCTTACATTTTAAAATAATTATTGTAATGTAATTTTACATTTATACATATAATTAAGTTTCTTTGTACAGTTGTAGCTTGGGGCAATTTTGGGCCATCTCCTTTTACTAAATTTGACCCAAGTTGATATTTATTACCTGTGCCTTGGAATGGGGAAAGAGCATCGTACTCGCATGACTATCACGCTCAAACAAATTATATATAAAATTTTTTCATAACGTGCAGTCCTTTGAAACTGACAGTATTTTTTTTTTGTCAGATGCATCGAGCTCTGAGTGCCTTGGGGAATCGGAAGAGGCCGTACAACGGCAGCTGACGGACGACGGCTCGGACAGCGATGACGACTACCAAGACACCAGCCCCTACCTTTAGTTAATTTAGCTTTACATTTGTAGTCGATATTATATTATATATATGTATATTGGAAACAATGGCGTAACCATATCGTGGGGACGGGGCCTTACAAATGTTTGCGGGAAGGATCACATAAAGAGCCACAGACTGACGGCCATGTCTATAACATTGATAATGATGAAAACCTCAATATTCTTCAAAGTAAAGTGAACTTTAAGTTAGTAGTGATTAGGTCCATATTACTTTGTAGAAAATTGAGGCTTAAATCTGAATTAATGTTTATAAATATGGCCATGAGAGTTTAGGCGTTGTGAGTTCAGGGTCCTTACAGTTGTCTGTGTGAAGGATCACTTTAAGAGCCATAGACAGAAAGAGTTTAAGCATTCTGACTCCTAATGTTTATAACTTTATATAGATTGCTATTTGCATTGTAATATAAAGTTGCAAACGTTGTTCAGAACGCCAGAACTGTATCTACAGGCTCTGTGTATTCGTTTTAATATTCGTGCGACGTACGTCCACTGGAGAATTTCGCATTTGCATTCGAACTTAATTGACTTATTATATACTCAGATGCATAATTATCCGCCCACTTTTTATATGAAGTTAGTATATTGAAGTGGGCGGATAATTGTGCCTCTGAGTATATATACCTAGTTTGTTATTTATTACAATAAACTGTAACAAATTAATCGAGAACTCTGCTATGTCTGTAAATTTAGTTTGGTCTTTTGTAACAAATTACAATGTTGCCTAGCAACAATTTCAGAATCATAGGTTATTGAAAACGGTTTAGGACAGGTATACAAGCTTTAGAGAGTTAAATCGAATTGTTTTCTCTGTGAAAAACACGCAACGTGTTGTTTCTGGCCAATGGTGTGCACAAGTTTTTCAGCCAGGGTATGTAATCATACAAACTGTAATTCTTCTTTAATAAGGACTTGTTATGAGTGTTTAGGTCTTGCATTTTTGCAAGTATAAAATGCACGCTAAAAAAGTGCTATACTTAGTTTTTGGGTTAATTTAGCCAAACACACATCATTTGATGTGTTATAAATGTGAAGTATACGGAATTTTCTTCTAAAAAGGTGAATATTAGGGAAAACCTGTCTTCATTTCGCTATTTGAGACTCTAGATCTAGAAGTTGCTTGTTCTAGATTAAGTTTTCAACTATTTCCAAAACTATAAATAATATTTTCTTAAACATCACGAATAATAAAATAAGTGTTTGAAAACAAATTATCACATCTATAATTATATTATCTACTTAGGGGAATATAAAATTAAATTAATTAGGTAAATGATTAAAAACTGAGTGATAAAGTGTCCTTTTAATATCAACAGTCAGTCATAATACGCTTCCAGCTGTTATTATAATCCGGGCCAAAATTATAGACTGTCGGTAAGAATAGGAAGCATTAAGTGTTAGTAGTTAGGCCTTCAATGTATGGGCTGTGAACAATGGTATTATATAAAAGATACGTTATATGCCTACAAAAACATCGAAAAAAACCATTAAAGTGGCTGCACACATGCATAGTTTTGCGTTTCGTAACATTTCACATTGCCAGTAGTCCTAACATGTGACCCACGACATATCTTCTGATGACTAAATGAAGAATGCACAGTCGGACCGAATTTATCGCTGTCTCTGTCGTCCTATCGCAAACGAAAGAGACAGCGATATTTCCGGTTTGTTCGCTATTGGTCGACAATATGTTTGTCTACGCGAAATATGTGGATTCGTCGTCATTTACAACCGAAAGGGATGTGAATTTTCATCCTACGTCTAACAAGTTAAATAAATAAATAAGTTAGCCTGCTTCCATCTTAGATTGCGTCATCGCTTACCAATAGAGATTGTAATCAAGGGCTAACTTGTAAAGAATAAAAAAGGTATGTCCTGGGTCGCATATTAAGCCTACTGATGTATAATAAATTGTATACAACACTTCACTTTTGTGCGTACTAGTAACATATCTATTTATATAATATCATTGGTTGTGAAGGCATATAGTTACGCCACTGTATGGAAATGTATCATAGTATTTTTATACGATGTACAACGTCCATACCACATCGAAGTACGAGACGCGTTCTCAGACGAGCATTTCGTGAGTGCGGCGAGGTGGACGACCATTTGACCACAGTTGCTAATAATTCGTTACTTATTTATTGTAGGCAAAATATATTAAACTGGCGCCTACACATATTCACACTGAAGAATACACATATGGTTTGTAGGTAGTTACTATATTTCTGGAAGATTGTTTGGCAAGGCATCAGAAAATGTCGTTGTCTTGATAGCACAAATTACTTTGTGTATAAACGTATAACGTGATCACGGTAGAAACGAATTGTTTGATTATTTTGTGATACAGAGGAGGGCGTATGACACCGAAACCTGTTTACCAGAAAAATCGTTACTTAGCAACGAAATGATAATTTATAAACATGTACAAACATGTTTATAAGTTATCATTTGTTTTGCGTTCGCTCTTTTACTCAAAGCGTCTATATTTGTATCTTACCACATACCCAAACAGTCTTTCGGGAATAGAAGATCTATATAAAATGTCACACTAGTTGTGAGAACAAAACTGTACTCAGAGGCACAATTATTCGCCCACTTTAATATATAATAATAATAATATGAAGATAGGTATAGTTTATTTCTTATTACATGTCAAATGAGAAAGACAAAACTTGTGAATAAGCTATCAGAAAGTTACTAGGTGGTGAAACTGGCCCTAAAAATAATGTAAATTTTAACGGGGGAGCCCTTTCACAAATAGGTCGCGTCCGATTAGCAACTGTCGATAAAAGGAAGTCTTACGTTGCTGTTGATGTATTAAGTTATTATTATAAATACGAGTATGCCTGCTGTCTGGTTACGTGAGTGAATGTATTTAATCCTATTAGTTTTAATACATATTATTATTATTATTTATATTCGTTTGTTTATTGTAAATTTTTATCTCATTTAAAACGGTATGCAGGATGCCTGCATTTCTTTTTTTTGTTAGCACCGTGAGTGTGAAGTGCAGAAAGTATCTCAGAAGATTTTATTTGTACATTACTTTTTGACAATGGATTAAAGAGGTGCTTCAAATTATATTGTGTTTCTCTGAATCCCAATACTTATGCATAAATATTTGCTCAACATAAAACAATCATCATCTGCTATGCCTTATTATGGTTACTGAGATAATATTGGTTGCTTGCTTAACTGTACTAGTCTGGCAAGTTGATCGTTGATGACACTCCCATGATTGCGGGCGACAGGGGGAGAGATTGCGCGAGTGTGAAATTGTGCGTGCGTGGAAAAGTTGCCAAGCTATAAACATAGGGGTGAAGTTGTCACATGTAGTGATAGGTAAGAAGCAAGTGCACATAAGTCAAAGCAAACCTTTACTGGGTCTGTTACAGTCTGGCAACTTTTTCGATGACACTCCAATGATATGCGGGCGATGAGGGGAAAGACTGCGCAGGTGTGAAATCGTGCGTGCGGGGAAGTGAGGTGCATCCGTTTTCATTCATCGCTACACGCCTCCTAGCCCGCTCCCGCATCGGAACGAACGAGTTGCCAAGCTATAGCTAACTATAACCAAACATACAACTAAATTTAAAAAAAGCGATTTTGTGCTTTAGTAATCAGTCTTCTACCAGTGGTTAAACTAATACTCAAGTTATTTTAAAGCGAGGGTTTATAAATTACCTTTTTGAGAGCCTTTTATGGTCAAACCTTTGTGATTTTCAAAAGCTAAAAGTTTGTCCACCCATGTCCCTTGGTAGGAAACCATAGAGTTTAGACCACCGTGGCTTTGGAAAGGATCCATCACTTGCTAAATTATTAAAGGTTGAATAAATATTGATTTAATATTACCTTCTTAATAATATAATTGTATTATTGATATATTTAATATCCATGTAGAGATAGCTCCAGTAAAGTATTAATGGTAATAAGTAATTGAATAAAAAAAATACAAATAAAACGCATAACAAAAAGAAATATTTGAGTGTTGCAAAGGACCTTCCCTTCACTTCACTTTGAGTAAAAAATAAACTCAGAGGCACAATTTTCCGCCCACTTTAATATACTCGCGACATATTAAAGTGAGCGGATAATTGTGCCTCTAAGTATATATTGACAAAGAGAATGCATAAAAACTGGGTAATCTAAATTAAAATACAGTGAAGTATAAAATAAATGTATACAAAAACAACATTTGGTATTAAGTTACAATAGTATTTTTAGTATTTACTTATTTTATTGGATGACAGATATGACTCTTATTACAACATGTACTCATTCTAACAGATTTACAAATTATACTACATTATTCTTATCATCTATTTAAATGCAGGAAATTGATAATACACTGACTGTAAATTATTTATTTATCTAAACTTAACTATGCCTTGGCTTGTTGGATGTATGTCAAACATTTGTATGACATCATCATCTATCTAAACAACTTTGAGGCTGTATGGATCATAAATAGCCTACAGGCTTATTCACTTAAAAAACAGGTTGCCCGCAACACACTATCAGCTTATTGATCAACGTGGACAGTCAGCACAGGTAGTACATAATTTAGTAAGTCTTTATACTTGTGTCAAACCAGCGTCAGGTGCTCCGATCACCATCACATGCTCATATCCACTTGCTTTATGTAGCAGTTATCAACATGGAATAGTGCCTATAAGCATTGATTGATCAGCATAGGCAATCTACTTTCTGTGTGAATATACCCTATAATTTTAAAAGCTTTTCTTTTACAAACTATTAAACTGTTCACATTTTACATTGTTATTTTAGTTTTAGGTTGCGTGGCATTAAATCACAGTCTTCCTTATTCCAAGATCACTGGAGATTCACTTAGAGCTCCTCTCTTTGTTTCTTGAGCTCCTCTGGAATCCAGACTTTGTCATTAAGCTCATAACGGTCACCTTTTTCACCTCTTGTGTCCACATTTTCCATTTTTCCTGGTTCATTATGTTCTGGACCTTGTTCAGGCAATTCATCATAACCAATATTTTCATTGTCATACATGGCATTTGAGTTTTGCATGTTTACAGAGCTACCTGATTCTGGTTTGACTGTTTCTTTCGGCTTAGGATCATTCTTTGATTCTTGACTATCTTTGTTTTTTTGATCTTCATACATGCACCCTTTGTCTGCATCCTTCAAAGCGTGGTCAAGACACAAGTGAACCTTCAGATCTTTTTTCCCTTGAAGGTTCCAATACCAATCTTCAATAACTGCTTCATTGTTCTCCAGTAAAGTCTCACACTGTGATTTCAGTTGTGTTATTTCAGCTGATGGCTTGTCCCACAGCTCGTAGGGTATGCCCAAGTCTACTTTGACACCTTTGTCAACTAGCCCGTGCAAAGTTTTAAAAGTTTGACTCATGCCCTTGGCAAAACGTGTACTGTCCTGGCGTTCTTTATGAATATTGTACTCTAGGATCCTTTCACACACACCCTCAATGGATTCTATTAATCTCAGTTCTGATTTTTGATATTTAGTCTTTTTCTTAGGCTGAATGTCATCAAGTGAATAACCTATCTCAATAACATCTCGAACTTTACCGGTCTCATCGAGGCTACTCTGCAACTCCATGGCCAATACTTTGCACACTTCGCAAGTGTTTGCGTATTTAACACCCAAATCTTCCTCTGTTTTCACCTCTACATCGCGACTGCAAATGACGAACGTTGCGCTAACAACTAATAAAGCTATTTTACAGAAGAACATGTTGTTTTTAGTTGTAACACAGTTCAGTCAAATCTTGCGCCAGGAACCGAAAAAAATGTAGCAGTCTCGAATTTATTTTCTCAGTTAACAGACGATGTGCGTGCGTAGTATATTCATAGAGACAGCTAGCTTTGAAATAATTAATTAAATTTTACACCTTTACAATCAAACAATATTTCGAACAAAACACAAAATACAAATCAGGCCCTCCCAACCGTAGAATAAAAAATGAGAATCCTCCATCCTTTACTAACAAAAGAGAGAGATATCTCCATCCTTCTCCTTGTTATGGGCTGTAGTAGGTGGTGGCCATGCCTATCTCTTTCACCTGTACACTTAAATAAACTTGCACACTGTTACAATTCTAAGTATCGAAGAACTGATGTGATTGGTCAAATTTACACAAAGAAAAATAATAGCTTTTATGAATGAAAGAGAAATGTGTTTATACCACGTGTGTAAGATTGTTTTGAATTTGTTGCCTCGTGCCTGCGCCGCCATTGTAATTTTACTGCGAAAGATTGGTTTTGACTTTTCAATAATTGAAATCATTGAAATTCGCATGAGCGCCGCTGGAATTACTAATAATAAGGATAAATCTTTCTTGTTAATTAATTATCTTCACTATTTAAATAAATTTTGATTAATAAGAAGATATACAATGTAGTTCAACTCGTGCTTGGTTATTGATAAAAGTAATTTTGTTTTAAATTAAAAATGAGGCAATGTGTTATTCCCAAGTGTAAAACGCGATCAAATTACGTGCTGTACCTTTTACTGATAGTGATAACACTAGATGGGAGGCATCGTTCATCAATTGTCCAATATTACGGAAATATACTCGTAGGCAGTTAGAAAACGTTAAAATTTGTGAAAACCACTTTCTACCCAGGTATGTAATTATCATAGATTGACAAAGGATGCTATTGCTACTTTAAATTTAGAAATTACGCTATCTACTCCTAATCAACCCCTTCAATCTGATCCAAATACTATTTCACCACCATCTGTAATTTCAAAATTTCTAGATTTTTTTTTCATTCATTGTAATGAATTCCTGTACAATAGTTGACCATATTCCATCTACTTTTACATTACATACAGACAGACATCTTCAAACCCATTAAATTTCAGAGAGTCAGTCTGACAGTGGTAAAGAACAGTTTTCAATATTGTCTCCGGTCAATGTTATTGAAAATTCCAATTTACAAACTGATGTTGAGTCTACTTTACAGACTTCAACTGCGAGTCAAGCTGATTCCATACCTGCTAATTGTGAGTCTGCTTTAGAAAACATACCAGTGCACGTTAGGTGCATATAACAGACTCAAGTCATGTAGAAAGCTAGATTTTGTTCATAGAGTTCCGGATGATAAGTTTGAAACTCTTTGTAAGAAAAATTTACGTCAAGCTAATAATAATCATTAAAGAAACAACTAAAAAATAAAACTCAACTTAACAGATTAAAGGCTAAATATCAATCTTTAACTAAATTAAAACTTTTTGTATCAAAGTATCCCCTGTTAAGTCATTTTGAAAAGGTATTAGTAGACTCACAATTAAGATTATCTGGTGTTAAATTCAGAGGTGCTAGATATATCTACCAATGATGAAAAAATTTTTGCACTTTCCTTATCTAAAATTAGTCCAAAATGTTATACTTTCATACAGGTGTTATTCAAGGTTTTGAGGATATAGGAGGTGGTGTCAGAACAAATAATGTTGCTGATTAAGTTTTAGTTTTTATGCTGTGTGGGATATTTTCTTCTTGGAAACTACCTTTTGCTTTTTATTTTGTCCGAGATGGAATTAAAACTTTAAATTTAAAAAATATTCTTAAAGAACTTCTTGATGCTATATTTAAATCAGGATATGGAGTGAGATGTACTGTCTCAGATCAAGGGACTGCTAATGTTGCAGCAATAAATTCATTAATATCTGAGATTTACTTATTAACCGTAATAATAGTAATGATCCTGATAATGTCTTTTATTATATATATAATAATAATAAAATATATCACATGTACGATGTACCACATTTATTAAAATGTTTTCGAAACAATTTTCAGAAAAAAGACCTACTTATTGGTAATCAACGTGCACAGTGGTCCATCATTGAGGAGCTCTATGCTACAGATGGTGAAGCCGGACGTGCAAGAACCACAACCCTGACGGATAAACACATTAGACCAACTTCTTATGACAAGATGAAGGCAAGTTGTTTTAATCCCTTTTTAATACCTTTAAACAAGCATTCCTTGCAACAAGCTGAATCTCTGAAAAAGTTCCAACAATTTAAATGAAATTTAATATGCAGGGGTTTCGGAGGTTTACTGTTAGTAGGTGCGCCAAAAAAAATTTGAACATAGCTCACAGAGATATTCATATAATGCACAAGTATGAGACAAATATTTTAGCATTCCATGGATTCATGGTGATCCTCTCGCACCTTCTATGGTGTACAGATACAGACTAACTACATAGCCATTTTTAGTCAATTCATTTGTTATACTACAGCCTTTCTTAATGAGTACTGTTTACCAACAAATAAATTAGAAATGAAGGTAGATAAAACATGTCTTTTTATAACTTATTTATTTTAAATTATGTATGGTTTGTTTATAAAATGTTATATAAAATATATTTACCATATCTGATTGTTCTATGGTAATTAATCAAATTTATTTTCATTAATTTAAGAGCAAGTTAATTATAATTATTACTAGCGGACACCCGCAACTTCGTCCGTGTGAAAATCGAAACACACTTTCAACCCTTTCAACGATTTACAGTAGCTACCTTTTGTTAGGAATTTAAGTTGTGTAATCATGTCATGTAATATTTTTATTTATTTATTTTATAACAATATTTATATTAGATATAATAACATCACCATTAGGTAATGACCAGGATTTCTCTCTGGGGCACGCAGGTCTGAGTCTGACACCACCAAGTGTCTCCTGCTACTAAAATTTCTCTTAACAAGTTCAGTGCCACATCACACGACGTCGCGTGAAACGGCCTTTTACGCTGAGGCCGGTAACGCGACGTCGCGTGGTGATGACTAACAATCTTGTACGAGCTATAGAACATCAGCTGTATCATATTGGCTTTTAGTATTTATTCGGCCACTAAAGGAAGAAATGAACTTTTGACTAGTAGGCGTGGCTTGCTGATCTTGTTTTTCTTTTGTTTGCTTTTGCTAGTTCTGCATTGAGCAGCCGCGAGGTCATGGTAATTTTTTAATTTACCAATGAAATTTTATAATTCAAGTTACCAATATATTATGATTTTTATAAATAACTAACGGACCCCCACGACTTCTTTCCGCGTGAAAAGCGATGTAAACTTTCAATCCCTATTTCACAACCTTCTATATATATTTTTGCAAGTTTTTTAAAGTATAATAAATAGTCCACTAATTTTACTTAAGTTTCATTTGAATTCATTCAGTAGTTTTAGCGTGGTGCGCGGTAGACAGACAGACAAAAAATAACAAAAAAGTGTTTTGGGCCTCAGTATCGATCATATTAGGGGTTAAAGTATGAAATTGCCGATCTGTACTGAAAATCTAAATTGTTTATTTTTTAATTTTTAACAAATTTATTTAATCAAAATAGTTGCCATTATTATCTATACATTGCTGCCATCTAATGGGAAGGTCATTAATGCCTTTGCGATAGAACTCCGACGATCTAGACTGCAAAAACTGTGTGAATGCATTTTGTACTGCCTCCTGGGAAGAAAACTTCTTGTCACGTAGATAATTGTCCAAATCACGACAAAAATGGTAGTCCGTTGGAGCAAAGTCTGGTGAATACGGAGGATGACGAATAGTTTCTAACTGAGGTCTCGCGTTGTCGTGGAGCAATAATGGTGAAGATCGATTCATGAGTCGGGGCTGTTTAAGTGCTAGTTTTGTCAACATGGTTCGGAGTTCGGCACAATAGACATCTGCTGTTATTGCTTGACCAGATCGGAGAAAACTATAGTGAATAACACCATGCTGAGACCACCAAACAGTTACCATTACCTTTTTATTGGTAAGATTTGCTTTAGGACACATATGAGGGGGAAACAGCGGGGCGTCTTTTAGCGGCATTTTTGCGTCTTTGCTGAAATTTTGTATTATCTTCGAAACTATATGACTAATTAACATACTGTAAAAGGCAAATCTTATCTCTATAATATCCTCTTGATTATTAGGTAATTAATTTTGATAAGGATTTAAGTTTACTTGTGTAAATAATAATGAATTTTATAGTTATAGTAAATTAAAATTTTTTGTATGTCATTTCATCATCATTTTTGTAGGTAATAGAGTATGAAACGCTGTCAAACTTGATATTCGTGTTTCTATACCTACTAAAATTGTCAGTTCACCAGAAAACATGTTGAAGTACGTCATTTTATTTGGACGGTGTTAAGCTGTTATGTATCAAGCCACAAAATGTGCGAAATTGAACTTTGAATGCAGTTTAGTTCAAAATTTCATAAAGAACACCACCGTATTATTATAATAATATTGTCTTCTATACTTTTTTCATACTTTGGTTACATTGGTACATTATTGCAATCTAATCAGGTGGTTATATAATTCACAATCAAACTATTGTATTTAGCGTTTATGTGATATACTGCATTGGATGTAAAGGAAAATAATCTATTGCGCTATTCCTATTTTTGCCTTAATGTACTATCCCTCCTTGATACCTACACATAATTTGTTTTTAAATACAACCGACTTTAAAACTTTAACGTACCCACGCAACTAAAAAGGGAAAAATAACATTTTAATAATTTCTACCTATTGATCACTTTGAAGTCGGTGTCAAGCCTGTGATCTATTAATTCAAGGCGTATCGTAAAGATTTTTGTCTCAGACATTCTTTTTGTCATTCATGTGGTTTTTTCATAAACGAAAAAAACGAACAAAGTGATTCATAGGTAGAAAATATTATAATGTTATTTTTCAGTTTCGTGGGAACGTTAAAGTTTTGAAGTCGAATCTACTCAGCATTAGAATTAAAATCTACGAGTTATCAATAAATACTCTGTGAATCTTTACTTTCTAAACATACTAATATTATACAGGTAAAGTTTGTGGGATTGTAAGGGTTAATCTCTGGATCTACGTAACCGATATTCAAAATTCTTTTAACACTATAAAGCCTCGTTATTTGTGAGTGTTAAATGCTATAATTTATCTCCGTATTCTCACGGGAACGGGAATTACGCGGGTGAAACCGCGGGGCTAGTCTATACTAATATTGTAAAAAGGTAAAATTTGTGAGGTTTTAGAGGATAGACTCTGGATCTACTGAACTGAATTTAAATATTCTGTTAATAATAGAAAACTACATTATTTATTAGTATTATAAGCTATATTTTATCCCCATACTCCGAGGAGAAAACCGCAGAGCGTCTGCTAAAAAAAGTTTGAGGAATTGTAAGGGGTTATCTCTGGATCTACTAAACCGATTTTGAATATTTTTTTACCAATAAAAAGCTACATTATTTGCGAGTGTCGTAGGCTATTCTATCCACATATTCTCTCGGAAACGGGAACTACGCGAGTAAAACCGCGGGGCGTCTTTTAAAATATTATAATGAGGTAAAGGTATTGTAGGGGTAATCTCTGGATGTACAGCACCGATTTTGAAAAATTTTTATACCACTAGAAAGCCACGTTATCTGTGAGTGCCTTAAACTATATATTATCCTCATACTCTTAAGGAAACGGGCATTACATGACTGAAACCGCGGGGCCTCTACTAAAATACTATAAAAAGGTAAAGTTTTGGGTATTGTAGGGGGTAATCGCTTGATCTACTACACCGATTATGAAAATTATTTTAACATACTAGAAAGCTCCATTATTTGTTAGTTTTTTTTCGTATTTGAAATTTATATGGGACCTAATTCGAAATATATTTTTTTTCATTATATTTCCTTTCTAACAAAACAAAATTATCAAAACGGACTGCTCAGGATTGTGATGTTTGGAAGTCCCTACAAAAGGCCTATGTCCTACAGTGGACGTCCATCGGCTGATATGATGATGACGATGATGATAAATTTGGAAAAAAATCCAACTCTATGGTTAGGAAAACAGGGGATGATTGAGTGTATACCCATTAATTGTAAAGTAAAACTACGCAGAACTTTCTTATAGTGAAGTAGATTTTGATTTTTGATTTGGCTAGGCATTTCACCCAAGCACATAAAACGCGCTGCCTTGGCCCACGCGCCTAATTATACCCCGGCCTTCGGCCGGGGGTTTGTGGTAGGGCCTCCGACCGTGGCCGCCGCATTATACCCAAGCACATAAAAAGCGCAAAATCCGGCCGCGCACCGAATAGCTCAAAGCAAAAGCGGGACCGTAGCGGAAAAATAGCTCACTACGCGTTCTGGTCACAATAAAACATCAAATGTCGGTCTATCTGTCTGTGTGTATGTTCGTTATAGGAACAAAAACTGTTCAACGGATTTTAACGAAACTTGGTACAATTATTCTTCATACTCCTAGATATAGTATACTTTTCATCACACTACGATCAATAGGAGCAGAGTAGTGAAGGGTAAACGTATGTAGGGAAAACGGGAGAAGTTACTCCCGTTTTCGTAAGAAGAGGTTTAAGGGCGGACGAAGTCGCGGCCATCCGCTAGTCTTCTAAAATAGTAGATTGTTATACAAGGTGCTAAAAAGACCCATTATATACGAGGTATTTTTAGGGCCGCCTAAATAGAAACCGAGTTTATAATGGGTTTAGCCCCACGTGTTACACTCTGCTTTTCACTACGATTGCGAGAAAATAAAATAGTTTAGTACATGTTCAATGATTTATTTTAATTGAAAATTAAATGTACAAAGTCTACAATTTTGGATATTAAGGACAATGCTTTTACCCGGTAACATAAAATTCAAAATTCAAAATTCATTTATTTCAAGTAGGCTCAGTTTACAAGCACTTTTGACACGTCAGTTGACTATTTGTAAAGATTCTACCACCGGTTCGGAAGGCAGGTTCTGCTGAGAAGATACCGGCAAGAAACTCAACAGTTGCTCTTTTGAAAAAAGTCATACAGTATTACAATTTACATTTGATAACAATTAAATTACAATTTCTTGTAGTTTTATTTCCTGTGTGAAGGTGGAAGCTGATCCAATGGCCTCCAAGCACCTTTGTCGTTAAGGAACTCATCAATAGTGTAGTAACCTCGACTAAGTAAATGTTTTTTAACACATTGCTTAAAGTTGTGCATTGGCAAGTCCATCACAGTCTTGGGGATCTTGTTATAGAAGAGTACACCCAAACCCACAAAAGATTTTTTAACTCTTTGGAGACGATATGCAGAAATAACTAACTTATGCCCGTGTCTAGTAAGATCTCCTTTTCGTTTGTACAAATTAATATTTTGTCTTACATAAACTATACTGTTATATATATACTGACAGGCTACTGTTAAAATGCCTATTTCTTTAAACTTTTGACGAAGGGACTCGCGTGATTTTAGTTGATATATTGCTCGAATTGCTCTTTTTTGAAGTACAAATATAGAATGTATATCAGCAGCCTTGCCCCACAACAAAATACCGTAAGACATTACGCTGTGAAAGTACGCAAAATAAACAAGTCTAGCTGTATCAACATCAGTAAACTGTCTTATTTTTCTCACTGCAAAAGCAGCTGAGCTGAGTTTACCTGACAGTTTTTCTATATGAGCACCCCACTGAAGTTTAGAATCCAAGGTCACTCCCAGGAAAACTGGAATTCTCTATTTCTAGTGTTTCACCATTGATCATTATAGACTTATCTAATTTTATAACATTTGGTAATGAAAACTCAATACATTTAGTTTTCTTTGCATTTAAAAGTAAGTTGTTAACAGTGAACCAATGCGACACATGCGATATGGCACGGTTTACATCGTCGGAATTATCTTTACTTCTGTCACTCTTAAAAATTAGGGATGTGTCGTCAGCAAACAGTACTATCTCACAGATGCCGCTAACATGGTGTGGTAAATCGTTTATGTACACTAGGAATAGAAAAGGACCCAGAATTGAACCCTGTGGGACGCCCATTGTGTTAGAAATAATTGTGTGTTAGAAATAATTTCCGACTACTGTGAAGATGAATAATGAGTATGTGAGGTAAAAGTGGGAGATAATAGTTTAAAAAACTCCTTTCGTAAGTGAATCCAATCGTTGTTGTTTTCTCCACTTATTAAATTTTTCGTAGATATTCGTAGGTATCGTAGGAAAGTATTTAAGTAAATGCGTTTCGACTTTGATGGTAACAGATTGAAGATTTCATCCATCTCCAAATTAAGATCACCATTCTCACTAGATGAAAACAACAATAACAATTATTGTTGAAAAATATGTAAGTTACGGTCACAAATTTACAATGAATTTCTGTAAAAAATCAAGTGTGTATTATTCACGCCAATTGTTTTTTAAATTCTCGCTTTTTAATTTTATTTTTTTCACATGAGAAAAAGGCAAAGGTATTACACCGTAAAGGATGTCCCATGTCTTCAAATCTCGCTCTATTCGCAACTCAATAAAAATTAAATAAAAAAATAAACGCATTCCACAGACAAGAACGCTGCATTTCATTCCAATTTTTAAGTTTTTTATTTATTTTTCAAAACAATCGGGGCCTTACCTATAATGATTTCATTTTCGAATAAAACCTCCTCTGTTTTATAGTAGGCTAGTACTTGGCTAGCACTCGTAACAGACAAGAATTTAAAAAACAAAATTACTTTAGCCCCTAGAGGCTAAAATGCTTGTTTAGCCCCGCTGTAGAGTGGTAATATGACAGTGTTTTTGAGCAAGAGTAGTGAAAAATACTTTATTAAAGTTTATTTTTTACTAATAGTAATGTGGCAATACGTTAAAAACACGAATCACGCGTCTTCGCGTGATGAATATATATTTAAAAATGTATAACCTTATGTATTATTTTACCGAAGATTCAATATAAAAGTATTATTAGAACAAAAAAATGCAAATTAACGGCTTTTTAAGCAACTTAAAAAAAAAGGAGGAGGTTATCAATTCGACACTTGTTTTTTCTTAACCGATTTTAACCCATTAGAGGTCAAATGAAAAGTACAAATGATATTTTTAAATAATCTTTAATTGCTTATTAAAAAACAAAGAAATAAGCATGAAATTAAAGAAAATACTGAAAAATTTTAGTTTTCATGAAATTACAGGGGTGTGCACAACTGAGTACAATGACCGCTTATGTATAAAAATTTTCAAAATACGCTTTTTCAACACAAAGTGTTTTGATACACTTCTTACATTACCAGCGCACTCTTGCATGACAAAGGACACACTGCAGCGGTGTTTCAGTTTTGACGGGAAAGTGACCTATAGTAGTATAGTATAGTAGACCTAAGTATAGTATCATTACTCGTTTATCGTTACTAGTATCATTACTCGTTTATCGTTACTAGTATCATTACTCATTACATATAAACGCCAAAAGAATTAGCTACAGACTAATCCAAGATGTAAGTAAATAACACCCACCACCACTTTTTACCATGAACAGCAATTCTGTATAACGAAACCACCCATATTTTTGTTGTAAGTTTGAAATAAATGTGGTATCGCTACGTCTGCTTTTTCCCGCTTTTTTGGACTCCGTCGCTTGACAGTCCCTAATAATTCTATGGTGTCATAGTTAGTTGCCATTGTACATACACTATTATCTTTCATCATTTGATGTTGCAACTAAGTTTCTTTTTATATCCCGGAACTTATGTCTTGATATAGATTTGGCGACGAATTTCAAGCCTATATCTTCATCTAGAGTCATTACCTCTCGGGGTAACTTGTGATATCCAAATAGTATCAATACTCCAAAAAAACTTTCTAAAATCCGAAGACTCCAGTTGAAACGCGTGTCGATTGTTTTGATTTGCGTAAAGTTTGCTATATGATATAATCATACCAACAATCTTTTCAAATATTTGTATAGGTTTAGGCCCCTAGCTCTTCACAAATCGCATTTTTCCTATCACTGACTTCGGAAGTACGTTGTGATGTTGAAGTGTATGAAGGGGCACATTTCCACCAGATTGGCATCGGATCGGATTGGCGGGTAACATCTTGTCGTCTTCTTTTTGACGCCAGTGGTTCATCATCACTATCGTCGTTACTGCCATCTTCGGATTTCGTAAATACCTCTATAGTATCAGGTACATCAGGCGGCATGAAATACCCTGCTATATCCTCCTCGGCACCTTCCTCTTCATCAGTCAATGTGCTTGGATCAGGTGGTATGATAGCAAAATCACTTTCATCGTCATCACTATCTCGTGAAACACCATCAACAACTTCCTCAAGCCCTATGTAGCATTCTCGAGGTGTAAATTGTTGTTTATTCATTACAAGGTATATGTAAACTAAACCAGTTATTTTACTTACGTATGTTGTCATTGTACGCAAACGCGTACAGTACAATTTGTATGACCCTAGTTTCATTGATATTGTAAATAACTTATTGTATTCTAATTTAAATCTTACTTTGACTTCTATTTTCTACTAATGTTATGAAAAAACAAACTTTTAATCGATGGTTATGAAAAAATATATAATATCATTCACTTACGTGTACAATGTTTCCGTGATGCAACTTCAACTGACACTATTTATCAAAAAATGTCAGACTACCCGCATAATGTTTAACAAAATATCTAAAGAGCTTTATAATAGAGTAAAATTATATGATTAGCCTACTTAACTTTCCGAGTTCTACAATCTACACCTATGGATATGTCTGTACTCAGTTGCGTACAGTGACCTCAAATGGGTTAAAAATTCTTTTGTTGTTAAAAGACTATAGTTCCAGATTGGTTCCATTAAATTTTTATGACAATCGGTTCAGTAATTTTGTGTTGAAATGAAAATAACGAATTTTCCCGTACTGTGGCGCTTTCGTTCACTATGCTAGGACACACTAAAGACAGAAAAATAAAATCTTTGTAACAAAAAACTTTAACCGACTAAAAATAAAAAGGGAAAAATAACATCGTATATGCTACCTTCAGAGGGACTAGTGGCAGTTTGATACTGTGACGGTCGCGTTAGCGTAAATGCGAATTTATGAGGAATTGAAACAGCGCCATCTATAGGTACTACTGCACTGTTTCAATTCCATATAAATTAGCATTTACGTTATCATTTTGAAGGCAGTACCAACACAGTAATTCAGTAACTTAAGCCGATTAAATCATATCAATCAAGTTTTAGAATTTAAAAGAAACGGCTTTGATTATTATGTCACTCACTTGCCACCGCCTTCAAAGTAATCTGAAGGTAGCACATACTATGTTATTTTTCGCTTTTAAGTTTTTTTTTTGTTATTTTCAAGTCGTTTTGTTAAAAAGATTTTATTAATGTTGGCCATTTAGGTAATTCCAAGATTTTGGTTTGGCAATGAGGCAGAACTTGAACCTAGTACCTCGTGATCCGCACGGACTAAGCACTGGACCAACGAGACAATTACTATTATGTTATTCATACTATTGTACAGTGTTAAATGTTCAATTTTTAGCCAAATTTCATTTTACATTACAGGTCAACCATGCAGAAGTATTCAGCAACACAGTCTACATCTCTCTATCGATGCATTTGAAGACATGCGAACGATTTGGAATGGACCATAGTTATAGTGTCCCACCTATTAACATTGATACTGGCTTTTTCACTGCTGAAATAATATTATTCATGAACAATTTGTTTGATAGCCTTAATGGTGGTGGTCATAAAAGTACCAGTTTACGTAATGCTTTATCTTTAGAATCAGATCACTTTCAGTTTTGGAATGAAGCAGTGAAAAAACTACAATCAATGAAATTTGATGCTACAGGCTCAAGAAAAATGAGGCCAATTTCATTATGTAACTTTTGTCACGATATAAAAACCGTAAAGATTTTAAAAACATTTCAGGCGTTAACTTCTTGAGTCTTCAGCAATTAAACCAGGATCCCCTGGATTTTTTTTCACAAATCAGAGGTCATGGTGGCTCTAATACACACCCAGATTGTCACAATTTTATTTCGTCATTTAAGACATTGCTAATTAATGATATGACATCTGATAGTTCTATATATGCAAATTGTTCTCGCGATAAAGATAAAATGCTCGGTTCTCTCAGGAGTTTAATTAATAGACCAAAAATAGATATTCAATGTATCGATTACACATCTCAACATCAAAATTTAGATTTCATAGATACTTGTATTCCTTCCGAAAACGTTTTTCAAACTCAAGCTGTGTTTTGGCAGATGCAATTTGCAGATATTTATTTTCAAAACTAGATAGTGCAGACTGACAAAGTTGTAAAAATGCACTATTGTCTGATGTAAATGAACCATTTCACTCTTTAATTGAATCCAGAGAATATAATGCAAGTACCAGAATTTTTTATCATCCGTCTCGAAATCTTTTGAGTCTTGTATGACAATGTATTTATTTAATTGAAGAAATATTGCCAAAAATTTGTAACGTTTACATTTACACAGATTTAATTAACGTATTTAAAAATCGGCTCGATACTTCTTTCTTATCTTGTGACAAGCATAAATTGGATTTTTTTAACGCTTTTTGGTTGTTTGTCATTAGAATGCAAGTCAGACAATGGTGTATTAATTTTAATAGGATGTAGATACTAGAAAGAAAGGAAAGGAAATGGAAGATATGCTTAAAAATAAAGTAAGTTAAGGTGCTAGCTATAGATCTACACACCACCAAAGTCAGTAATTTTTTCATACCCTATGTTTATATTCATATTTTCTTAACTTGGAATTTAAATTAAAGATTATTTTTCATGCTGTTAATCAGCCTTTCAAATTTCCATTTTGAATTCTTTCAAACTATTTTATTACTTTTGTAAGAGTAAGTTATTGGGTATTTGTATTCTATTATTATATTTATTTTTTGTTAGACTATTATTATAGATTTTTGTTTGTTAAGAGTTAACTCAAAAACTTACACTACTGATTTTAGAAATCCACTCTTTACTAGAAAGCTACATCTGTAACATATACAGGGTGCTCGGGAGTATTTCCCATAACTTCAAGGTGTCGACGAGTCCACATAAAGGAACCGAACTGCATAACTAATATTTTTTTTAACTAATAAATAAAATCTTTTTATGTCTTCAAACATTTAACACCCATTATAATCAAAACTACTATTCCGGTAAAACCATGGTCAAGTCTGCTAGTAATATACATATAATTAAGTATAAGTCCTAACAAATCTGTGCCTCCTGTGATATCCTGTCCTTTTTGTACTTTTAATTAGAAATCTTGCTCTTTGTATTACATTCTAATGTATATTGTAAAAAAATTGCTAAATTTGTAAAAAAAATGTTTAATACTGAAACAATGTGGGATTTCACAGTATTGTACGTGCTTTGTGTGTTTTTAAAACTATAATTTTGCAAAACTCACAATCTTTGTTTTGTATGACAATAAATTACATAATTTTAATTAGGTTTTTAGGTAACCTTACTTACACTTACTTATTTCTATTATAATGGTCTCTGATCCGGCATTAGAAATATATACCCTCATATGTTTTTAGTTGATTCTGTTACACTGTTCTGTCTCAAATTTATTTGTTTATTGAATCCTCATAATGTTATAGAAAAACAATATGTAAGTGATTTTCCATCAGCCTAAAATTTGTATGTACACAATATTTGTAATTTTGGGGATTGTGAATGATAATTACAATTGTAAATAATGTTTTTTTTTAAAGAGCAACTACTGAGTTTCTTGCCGGCTCTTAGTAGAATCTGCCTTCCGAACCGGTGGTAGAGTCACTACACAATTAACAGACAATAACAAAATAAATAGATTTAAATATATTAAAGGCTTTTCTTTTCCTTAAAATCTAACAAGTAAATATAAATTTAGGTGCACTAGTAGTGTAAGAGAAAACCGGAAATTTCTAAAATCGGTACATTAAAAAATCTTCAACAAGTGTGTGTGTTCAGCACTAATTTCTCTAATTACGATTTTTGCACATCCCTAATTTTACTACGATTTATATGCATGTGTTGAATTAGAAAGAGATAGGACTTTCCCCCCACATTTAATTTTTTCCCAAGTGTAAAAGAGAGGTCCGAGAAATTTATGAATGACATTTTTATACACACATACAAAATTTCTAACCAGCACAAAGCTTTGTTCTGAGTCAGAGGTCTGCTTCATTTGTGGTCTGTGATACAAATACAAATGTGACAATGACAACAATTTGGTCATTTCCATGTCTATTAATCTGTGGTCATGGCACAGAACACTAATACTCCTAAGTTCATGGACTGTCATGTCAAAATTTGACAGCGCGGAATGCGGCTTAACTATCTTTTTAGCCGTTTGTGGGCATAACATTTGTAAACCACCTTAGACCATTAAAAAGAATGGACCTGTTTCGCAAAAATTCACCAACAAAAAAGTCTGTCGTTTTTTGAGGGAGACGAGGTAAACTTACACATCGAAAACTGTTAACACCAGTAAGTATATTGTGTCCATACACTACACACAGCTATAAAATTGACTCGCAATACACATACGCGTAATTTTTACACAGACTAACCAACACATCGCTTAGACTACCCACAGAATACATATATAGAATGTTCGATTACTTGATCGATTTTTTGGTGTTCCGTCAAAAGGATCGATTCTTTTTAGAAATCGGTTTTATTACAAATTTGATAAAATTATGGTAGAAATACTTACAAATGAAACTTTACTCCATCTTTTACTAAACTACAAGTTTTTGGCCGTTTTTTATGCCATTCAACTACACAAACCGGCATTTTTAGGGAGCACTTTACACGACGAAAACGATTACAACAATGGAACATCGATTCTATAGCAACAGTTTTTATAAACGCGTTAGATCATTGATTCTTTTCTGTCAAAGAGTCAATGATCTAACGCGTTTATAAAAACTACGGGTTAACGGTTCACGAGGCAGGTCCTTAGACCATTGTAATTTGTATCGATCACTACCTTAGACCATTAAAATAACAGGACCTGCCTGACTGACTATTCTATACACAACACTCTAAAGAGTTTCTCAAAAATAAATTAATGTATAAAACGTATGTACCTACAAAAATTATTATTTTTCATAGTAGTTAAAAATTATTTCTTTTGTAAATAGATATTAAAATGTGTCATCTAAACGCATTCTTGAAATTATGACGTAGCCAAATATAATGCAAGGATAGAATATAGATAATGCCGTGTGTTACATGGATAGTCGGAATTATTTGAATGAATAATGTTATTAGGTACGCAAAATCATTCGAAACTTCGTTACATTAGAGCTTTTAAATATAGAGATACACTGGTTTTTGTTTTATTTAAAAATACGAAATAGTTATGATTTTACATGCATTCAAAGTTCGCATAAATATCGACTCCCGCTAACGGTCGCGATATTATACGTAACGTCTAGTCTAACGTATCTTTTTAGCCGTTTGTGGTCATCACACAACATTTGCTCACCTGATACAGGCAAATCGTATTTCGTACTTCTGCCTTACCAAAGCACCGATCAAAAATATGGCCAAAACGGTGAAAATAATGTTAATAAACATTATCGAGTCGATATAAATGCGAAAGGTCATTCTCACGAAATTTCGTAAACCGCTTGACGTACAAAGATGAAATTTGGCACTGGCAGGGAGGATTTTGTAACGCGAGCTCATCACCCCGCGCTCACTTTAAAATTCTATAACTCGGGAATTAATAAACGTATCGAAATAATTCTTTCACTAGTATTTTTTTGTTTTCAACGGAGAATACAGAAAGCTAACATTTAAAAATAGTTAACATTATTCATTACATTATGAAAACATTTTTTATTTTATTTTTTACAAGTTTTTATTTTTTAGTAAAATAAATATTAGGCAGTTGTCTTCTTTAGGTGGACCTGTCAATAATTAAGTTATGGGAAATACTCCCCAGCACCCTGTATATTCAAAGATTTAATTATATTATTCATGAAATGGATGTATTTCAATAACAAATATAATAAAAGCTTTTTAAAAATGCATTTTAACTAACAACATTTACAGTGGGTAGTCAGCAATTCTGTATTTCAAAATTAAATTGTCTATGCAACCATTCAGTCCAATCTGCCGATACATTTTTTTCCAAAGTAGTTTCTTGAAATACCTCACTTCTAGATAGTTCAGAAAAACCCAATTTTTTAAACATATTAATGCTAACATTGTTTGCAAATGATATTTTTGCTTCATATTTTTTTACACCAACATATTTTATTCCATAAAACAGCATTATGATCACAGCCTCCCAACCAATTTTTTTTCCTCTTGCTCTTTCTTCTGCTATCATGATTTCTATTTCTGCAGTTGCAGTATCTTTATTGGTTATAAATATATTTGTATCACCTATCATTGACTCTGGAAACAAACAATGTAATATAAAAACCCTTGATATTCATAATTTAATTAGGAATTAGCCCTTTTCCTTTAAAGATTTTTAAAAAATTCGCTATTGGCCGCAGAGTACATGTTTTGAATTTTTTATTGAACTTAACATTAATTCCAATTAAATTATATCATCATCGTTTGCAATGCATTTTTTAATGTATTAACCTCAACCTTTCCTCCCCCCATTGCTGATCCTAGCAGATTTTTTTAAAACCATTAGAGGAAAAGGGCTCATTAATGATGACTTTTATAATTTTTACTATTGTTACTTATTGTACACATTATAAAAATATGGTATATAAAATGTATATATTTATTTAAATTAAATATACCAATTTTCATACTTAGTAATATTATAAATGTGAATGAATTTTTATTATTGGGTTTCATGACTAAACCCAAAAGCCAGTTTTAAAAATTCTTTCATCCATGGAAAGCTACCTATCTTCTATCAGACTTATTTGTAGTCTAATAGGCACGTTGTCCACAGACCATGGTAATGTTATAAACAAATTCTCCAAGCTATAGCAATTTATACCTACTATTATAAATTAAACTTTGCCATTATCATACAAAGTTCATACATACCTATTTCATTATTCTTTTCACTATAGATTCTTTTGTCTAATATAATAAAAGTACATTCTGAAAATGAAAAAAATATAATTTATATATAAAGCTTTGTCCATTTTGTCACACTGTTACTCAATGTATTATTTTAGTCAAACTAAATGTTAACTAATATTTTTTTCAAACGCTCTGTTGTAAGGGATTTGTTACCCCAATACCAGTATTGGAGGGGAAATCTAGTCAGTGGCGATCACAATAGATCGGTAACGGTCAATGTGATACAGGACCTCAAGAAGACCTGCAGAGCCGCGACATTAAGAAGAAGAAGAAGAAGGGATTTGTTATAGTGACATTACGAAACAGTTAAAATATAGACCATTATGGTCGACAGGTGCTTTGGCTTGTGTTGTCATAAGCTTATTTAAAAACTAAAATTTTCATGTAATCACGTCTCAAAAAATTTTTCAATCTTATAGAAAACAATAATGAACTATAAACTTTATTCAAATATTTCTATTGAATGTTCAAAGAAATAATTTCTTTATTTATCACATACATATATAAATATTACAGGATAAACCTAATGTGTTTATATAATTCTCGTGTTGGGTTGGACCTATTATTGTTATAATTTGTTCTTACTATCTTCATCTTCTCTCCAAGATTTCTGCATTTCATATTCTTCTTCCAAAGTTAATGGTTCTGATGCTGTCAACTTCTGTAGCTCCTCAGATTTCATCCAACTATGATATCTGTTGAATATAAATGTCTGATAGATTTTTAGTTACATTTTTCAAAATTAATTCAATGTTTTTTTTCTGTAGCAAATTGTATTGTCCAAAAAAATAGAGTTAACTATAATAATGCCTTTGTGGAGTAGCAATGCGATACATGAGAAACATAATAAAGTAAAAACATCGAATAAACTTCTTACTTTGGTACATGATTATCTCTGTAAGGAACTAAAACAATGTTTAGTCCATTTATTATCGTATTACCATTGATTCTCATTTCTCATTGTCTAATGTCTATTATATTTTGATGAAGATAACTTTATCTACTATAATAATTATTAAGTAAGAATACCGTAAAACTACATTAATTGCATGAAAAAAACAAAAACAAAACCAAACACAAACAAAACTTGCAATTTAATGACATTGACATTAAATTATTTACCACAGACCCAAAATAAAATAAAAAAATCAACTAGGTATTTCTTGGTTGGTATTCTATGTTGGCCACTGTGTCACAGAAAACATGTATTTTACAAGTACTGTGTCGGTGAAAAGATCAAAAAAATCGGCCAAAAGATTCGTCAATTTAACGGATTCTCCATCCTTTACGCACACATTGTGGTGTTTATGGAAAATGCCTTTTACATCCCTTTTTAATTATCCGATCATTTTCGGAACCGAAGCCAGTCTATGCTCTGTTGTGATTGGCTGAACCTTTTTATTAAAGTTTTATTTTTGCCTTGTAAAAAAACATGGCTGCAATTATAGTGAAATGTAAATATGTTCCTTGAGTGAAACTGTGAAACCAGTGGAACTACAGGAAACTACAAATCAATTTATCAAGGATTTTATTTCTATTTATTTATTTTCTGTATATTATTGTATAGTATTGTTAATAAAGAGTTATAGTTTGATTTGTGCTCGGTTAATTTCAGTGTTCGATAGTAAAAGTGCAAAAGTGTTTTTGTTTTTCGTTCAAAATGAAGCGCTGTTGCGTGCCTAAGTGTAAAACAGCTATTAATTTACGTGCTGTACCATATACTGATGTTACTAGATGGAAGGTATGGTTGATCAATTGCCTGTTTTTGCGTAAATATTCCTGTTTACCTTGCTATGTTATTAATCATAGGTTAAGGTTAACTAAGTGCGATACTTACTTTGAATTTGGAAATTAGTGATTTAAACCAAAACGCTGTTCTAGCACCTACAAATTCCAAGTTCCTAGAGGTATCTTTCATCGGGCCTAATAAATACGAATAAACGATAGTTGACCATGTAACTACTACTTCACAAACACACAAATAGCCTGAAATGCAGACTAACGCATTAAATGTCAATATTAACGAACAATCAATTATATTTCTACAAATAGTGTCTGTCTAGGCTCACAATCCCAGTCCGAATATTTACAGAGTTCAATTTTACCTGATCCCCTGCCTTCTGCTTCACAGAATCCCTTTGTGCATGTTAGGCCTCATTTTAGACACAAGCCTCATAGAAAGTCTGACATAATTCCTAGAGTTCGATCAGCTAAGTTTGAAACTCCTAGGAAGCAAAAGTTACGTCAGAATATTAGAACATTAAAACAAATGTTGCGCAATGAGACTTACAAATGCTAACAATTATAGTCAAAACTTTGTGCTAGTAAGGACAATATTTTATTTCAAATTATCCTTTGTTAACTCAGTTTGGGAAATTATTAGTGGATTCACAGTTAAGATTATCTGATTCTAAAGTCAAATCTCCTAGATACACTAATGATGAGAAAATCTTTGCACTTACATTATTTAAGTTGACCCTTAATTTTTACAAATTCTTACAGAAATATTTAATATTCCTATCCAAATCAACTACAAACTCTCTATTAACTAAAATACCTGTGAGACCAGGTATTAATGAATTTATTTTCCAGCATTTGGCTGATTGTGCTAAGAACACACAGACTATGGGTTTGCAGTGTATATTGTTGTTTGATGAAATGGCTGTCAACAAAAATTTATTTTTTAATATTCATTCTGGGGTTATTGAGGGTTTTGAAGACCTAGGAACATAGGTGGTGAACGAGCAAATAATGTTGCAGATAAAGTTTTAGTTTTTATGTTACGTGGCTTATTTCCATCTTGGAAAATACCTTTAGCTTATTATTTTCTCTGTGATGGAATAAAGACTTTAAATTTAAAAAGAATTCTTAGAGAAATAATTGAGGCAATATTTAAATCTGGATTTATTTTAAGAGCTACGATCTGTGATTAAGGTTCTGCAAATGTAGCTGCAATAAATTCATTAATAACTGATACACACAGAGAATGCCTTCATAATAGTAATGAAGACGCTGAAAATATATTTTATTATATGATTAATAACAACAAGGTATATCATATTCATGATGTTCCTCATTTGTTAAAATGCTTCCGTAATAATTTTCAGAAGAAGGACTTGATCATTGGAAATCAGCATGCTCAATGGGCTTTCATTGAACGGGCTTATGCTACTGATGGTGCAGGAGGACGTGCCAGAACCATAGATTTAAACGATAAACATATAAACCCAAGTTCCTACAATAAGATGAAGGTAATTATGCATTACATTATATTAGGAAATGCTTTCTGAGGGAAGGGAGTGTAACAACTTCAGCTTCCCTACTCCAGACTGAGAATTAATATGAACTGTAGATTATAACTCCATACCATTTTTCGGGGTTTATGGGGGTGACAAGCGCAATATAAGAGTTACAAATGAAGTGTAACTCTCTAGCCTCTGCACCTCAACTCCACTCTCACTTTCATGCGGTGGACCCCGTTACTTCAAGCAACTTTGTGAAAGACTAGGAGAAATCCCAGTGGGAAACGGAGTCGACAAACAGACGAGAGTACAGGAGGGATTACTGGCGCAAATATTTTGGTCCAATAATCTGGTGATCTTAAAGCGAGGGAAGAATCACGTAAGGCTTTATTAATTAACAAGAACAAGCCATATCATCACAATATATACGGATGTCAAATATTTAAATAAGGCTACACTAGAA
This sequence comes from Bicyclus anynana, assembly GCF_947172395.1. NCBI lineage: Eukaryota > Metazoa > Arthropoda > Insecta > Lepidoptera > Nymphalidae > Bicyclus > Bicyclus anynana. The sequence goes on from NC_069086.1 coordinate 5,093,196, forward strand.
GATTCGCTCTGATAATCCTTTTGACTAATTTTGTCATTTATGGGGTGGGAATATTATGAGTGGTATATAATAGTATAATTTTTGTAACTAATATGTCTGAGAAATCTATAAATATAAAAGAAAGTCAGGTTTGTTACAACACTTATACCTCAAGAACAGCTGGACCGATTAGGCTAAAAATTGGTGGAGAGGAGCTTAGATCTAGGAGAAGAACATAGGATACTTATGGTAGAGGTAGAGTTGAGTAGAGTATGGTAGAGTAGGTGTTGGGTGGGAGTATGGTAGGGTAGCTGTTACTCTTTAACGCCGCAACTACTGAACCGATTTGGCTGAAATTTATAACGAAGATATATATTACCCTGGATTAATTTAGGAATATCCCGGAAAATCTATGGTTCCCGCGGGATTTGTGAAAAACTGAACTTTCCACGTGGACGAAGTCGCGGGCATCCGCTAGTTTAATATAATTTTGGTAAAAATTGTTTACGATTTTGACGAAGGTAAATCAAAAAATCATGATAATTAATTTTACTTTACAGGTCAAATATGCTTCAGATGTCTTCAGTTTTAGAGGTGTACACTGCGTTACTTTGGAAAATGAAGTCATATTATAAAGAACTTCGTTATAGTGTTCCATATGTCAACATGACTGCCTCTGTGGTCCAGTGGTTAGTCTATGTGTTCGCAAGGTCCTGGGTTCAAATCCTGGGTAAAGCTAAATGAGATACTGAGTTTTTCCTTCTTTTAAGAAATTTTTAGTTATAATTATCAGCCGTGAGTTGGAAAGTTGGTGGCATTACACCCCATTAGTTCTAGTTCACAAACGCCATTTAGATTGAAACTTTTTCTCCTTCTCCTAGAACTATGATTGAGGTGTCATTTTTTCGGAAACACATTTGAAAAGCTTTTGAAAAAATTAAAGGGCTGCTTGCAAAAATTGCAAAAGTTATAAACAATTAACTAAAATATAAGGGGTTTGTTTTTTTAATATCAAAAACTATTTAAGATATTTCCAATTTGCCAAAAGATTCAAAAAGAAGAGGAAAATTGCTAACAAAAACTATAATATAACCTTTAGAAGTCTGGCTTAATATTTATTGAACTAAATAACCTCTGGATCTACTGATTGACTTCCAAATTCTTTTACCATGTTATTTGTGAGTTTCATAGGCATATTTTTATCCTCCTATTCTCACCAAAACGGGAACTACGCGGGTGAAACCGGGGGGCGTCAGTTAGTTATGTATATAAATTCTGATTTTAAATAATTTTAACAGTTGTAAACTATTTCCAGGAGAAATACTTTATACTTATATACATAATACTAATTTACTTAATTTTACCTTACAGGTCAATTATTATGCTTCGGACGTCTTCAGTTACAGAGGTACACTGTACACTGCCTTTTACTTGGGAAAATGAAGTCATACGAAGATCTTAGTTATAGTGTTCCACAATTATGTTAACATAACTCTCTTACATACTTATAACATAAGCCTCTCTGGTTCAGTGGTTACCCTATGTGGTCACGAGGTCCGGGGTTATATAAGATACTGAGCTTTTCATCTAAGAAATTTTGACTTATAATTCTCAGTCCTTAGTTGGGAATTTAGTGGTGTTACACCCTGTGCCTCAGAGTGCATGTTAACCTGTCCCGGACAAGGCCACGTCCCGTAAATAATGGATAAAACGCAAATGGTAGATACGCCACCTAATTCTACAATTCTACGTTTTATACTAATTTACTACCCTCTATAAGTGTACAAGTTTTTAAAATAATGGTTTTTTCGATTCAAAATTAGATTTCATCATTTTTTACCGGACAATGTGTTTTAAATCGGGTCCTAATGAAAGAAAAATAATTATTACACAAAAAATAGTCAAATTAGTTATAGATAATAAGGTGGTGTATCTATCATATTAGTCTGATCTACATGTGCTCTTTAGTATAAAAAAAAAGTTCTCCATCTCCTATAAAAATGGTTGAGGTGTCATTCGATTCGGAATTGAATATACATAGTTTTTGAAAAATTTGAAGGCCCGCTCACTAAAATTGCAAAAGTTATAAATAATTCACTAAAAATGAAAAAGGGGTTCAAGCATTTTTATAGGAGACAGAACTTTTTTTTACTAAAGAGCAGTGACCACATTCCATCCAGTTTAAATGCGTTATATCCATTAATTACGCGACATCTGTCATATATTTTGTGAAGTAGTCATATAATTTTGTAACTACAATTTGGTATTTTACTGCATGGAAATGTTTACATTTTTATTAAAGAAATAAATAAAAGATTTTGCCTTTTTTTTATCATACAAAAGAAAAAGTCTAGTAACAATATAAATAATCGAGATAAACGAAACCGGCATATCAGAAGACCGGTAACATTTTGCGGTTATATGGGATAACCACAAATAGTACGGCATAACCTACTTTCACAAATCAATTTAACTACGGAATAAACCTACGACCCCTTCCAACCATTTTCAAATTACTACAAGCATTTCCGTTTCCGCCGTGTAGGCACATTCTACATATACATAGAATAGAAAGAGAGGGCAAAGGGATTTTTAATGAAGATTTGCCTTGTATGAGAGAGATAAAGGATAAATTTATGAATGAAATTTGTGGTTATATGATTTTAAAATTATGAATGAAATTCAAATTTCTCAAATGTGCTAAGCAGTTTCTATGAAGTAAGCTGTCTGCACGCCAGTGTGCCTTCGGCCAAAAGATTCGTCAATTTAACGGATTCTCCATCCTTTACGCACACATTGTGGTGTTTATGGAAAATGCCTTTTCCATCCCTTTTTAATTATCCGATCATTTTCGGAACCGAAGCCAGTCTATGCTCTGTTGTGATTGGCTGAACCTTTCTATTAAAGTTTTATTTTTGCCTTGTAAAAAAACATGGCTGCAATTATAGTGAAATGTAAATATGTTCCTTGAGTGAAACTGTGAAACCAGTGGAACTACAGGAAACTACAAATCAATTTATCAAGGATTTTATTTCTATTTATTTATTTTCTGTATATTATTGTATAGTATTGTTAATAAAGAGTTATAGTTTGATATGTGCTAGGTTAATTTCAGTGTTCGATAGTAAAAGTGCAAAAGTGTTTTTGTTTTTCGTTCAAAATGAAGCGCTGTTGCGTGCCTAAGTGTAAAACAGCTATTAATTTACGTGCTGTACCATATACTGATGTTACTAGATGGAAGGTATGGTTGATCAATTGCCTGTTTTTGCGTAAATATTCCTGTTTACCTTGCTATGTTATTAATCATAGGTTAAGGTTAACTAAGTCTGCGATACTTACTTTGAATTTAGAAATTAGTGATTTAAACCAAAACGCTGTTCTAGCACCTACAAATTCCAAGTTCCTAGAGGTATCTTTCATCGGGCCTAATAAATACGAATAAACGATAGTTGACCATGTAACTACTACTTCACAAACACACAAATAGCCTGAAATGCAGACTAACGCATTAAATGTCAATATTAACGAACAATCAATTATATTTCTACAAATAGTGTCTGTCTAGGCTCACAATCCCAGTCCGAATATTTACAGAGTTCAATTTTACCTGATCCCCTGCCTTCTGCTTCACAGAATCCCTTTGTGCTTGTTAGGCCTCATTTTAGACACAAGCCTCATAGAAAGTCTGACATAATTCCTAGAGTTCGATCAGCTAAGTTTGAAACTCCTAGGAAGCAAAAGTTACGTCAGAATATTAGAACATTAAAACAAATGTTGCGCAATGAGACTTACAAATGCTAACAATTATAGTCAAAACTTTGTGCTAGTAAGGACAATATTTTATTTCAAATTATCCTTTGTTAACTCAGTTTGGGAAATTATTAGTGGATTCACAGTTAAGATTATCTGATTCTAAAGTCAAATCTCCTAGATACACTAATGATGAGAAAATCTTTGCACTTACATTATTTAAGTTGAGCCTTAATTTTTACAAATTCTTACAGAAATATTTAATATTCCTATCCAAATCAACTACAAACTCTCTATTAACTAAAATACCTGTGAGACCAGGTATTAATGAATTTATTTTCCAGCATTTGGCTGATTGTGCTAAGAACACACAGACTATGGGTTTGCAGTGTATATTGTTGTTTGATAAAATGGCTGTTAACAAAAATTTATTTTTTAATATTCATTCTGGGGTTATTGAGGGTTTTGAAGACCTAGGAACATAGGTGGTGAACGAGCAAATAATGTTGCAGATAAAGTTTTAGTTTTTATGTTACGTGGCTTATTTCCATCTTGGAAAATACCTTTAGCTTATTATTTTCTCTGTGATGGAATAAAGACTTTAAATTTAAAAAGAATTCTTAGAGAAATAATTGAGGCAATATTTAAATCTGGATTTATTTTAAGAGCTACGATCTGTGATTAAGGTTCTGCAAATGTAGCTGCAATAAATTCATTAATAACAGATACACACAGAGAATGCCTTCATAATAGTAATGAAGACGCTGAAAATATATTTTATTATATGATTAATAACAACAAGGTATATCATATTCATGATGTTCCTCATTTGTTAAAATGCTTCCGTAATAATTTTCAGAAGAAGGACTTGATCATTGGAAATCAGCATGCTCAATGGGCTTTCATTGAACGGGCTTATGCTACTGATGGTGCAGGAGGACGTGCCAGAACCATAGATTTAAACAATAAACATATAAACCCAAGTTCCTACGATAAGATGAAGGTAATTATGCATTACATTATATTAGGAAATGCTTTCTGAGGGAAGGGAGTGTAACAACTTCAGCTTCCCTACTCCAGACTGAGAATTAATATGAACTGTAGATTATAACTCCATACCATTTTTCAACAGGTGACAAGCGCAATATAAGAGTTACAAATGAAGTGTAACTCTCTAGCCTCTGCACCTCAACTCCACTCTCACTTTCATGCGGTGGACCCCGTTACTTCAAGCAACTTTGTGGAAGACTAGGAGAAATCCCAGTGGGAAACGGAGTCGACAAACAGACGAGAGTACAGGAGGGATTACTGGCGCAAATATTTTGGTCCAATAATCTGGTGATCTTAAAGCGAGGGAAGAATCACGTAAGGCTTTATTAATTAACAAGAACAAGCCATATCATCACAATATATACGGATGTCAAATATTTAAATAAGGCTACACTAGAAGATTCGCTCTGATAATCCTTTTGACTAATTTTGTCATTTGTGCGGTGGGAATATTATGAGTGGTATATACTAGTATAATTTTTGTAACTAATATGTCTGAGAAATCTATAAATATAAAAGAAAGTCAGGTTTGTTACAACACTTATACCTCAAGAACAGCTGGACCGATTAGGCTAAAAATTGGTGGAGAGGAGCTTAGATCTAGGAGAAGAACATAGGATACTTATGGTAGAGGTAGAGTTTAGTAGAGTATGGTAGAGTAGGTGTTGGGTGGGAGTATGGTAGGGTAGCTGTTACTCTTTAACGCCGCAACTACTGAACCGATTTGGCTGAAATTTATAACGAAGATAGATATTACCCTGGATTAATTTAGGAATATCCCGGAAAATCTATGGTTCCCGCGGGATTTGTGAAAAACTGAACTTTCCACGTGGACAAAGTCGCGGGCATCCGCTAGTTTAATATAATTTTGGTAAAAATTGTTTACGATTTTGACGAAGGTAAATCAAAAAATCATGATAATTAATTTTACTTTACAGGTCAAATATGCTTCAGATGTCTTCAGTTTTAGAGGTGTACACTGCCTTACTTTGGAAAATGAAGTCATATTATAAAGAACCTCTGTGGTCCAGTGGTTAGTCTATGTGTTCACAAGGTCCTGGGTTCAAATCCTGGGTAGAGCTAAATGAGATACTGAGTTTTTCCTTCTTTTAAGAAATTTTTAGTTATAATTATCAGCCGTGAGTTTGGAAAGTTGGTGGCATTACACCCCATTAGTTCTAGTTCACAAACGCCATTTAGATTGAAACTTTTTCTCCTTCTCCTAGAACTATGATTGAGGTGTCATTTTTTCGGAAACACATTTGAAAAGCTTTTGAAAAAATTAAAGGGCTGCTTGCAAAAATTGCAAAAGTTATAAACAATTAACTAAAATATAAGGGGTTTGTTTTTTTAATATCAAAAACTATTTAAGATATTTCCAATTTGCCAAAAGATTCAAAAAGAAGAGGAAAATTGCTAACAAAAACTATAACCTTTAGAAGTCTGGCTTAATATTTATTGAACTAAATAACCTCTGGATCTACTGATTGACTTCCAAATTCTTTTACCATGTTATTTGTGAGTTTCATAGGCATATTTTTATCCTCCTATTCTCACCAAAACGGGAACTACGCGGGTGAAACCGGGGGGCGTCAGCTAGTTATGTATATAAATTCTGTAGGATTTTAAATAATTTTAACAGTTGTGAACTATTTCCAGGAGAAATACTTTATACTTATATACATAATACTAATTTACTTAATTTTACCTTACAGGTCAATTATTATGCTTCGGACGTCTTCAGTTGCAGAGGTACACTGTACACTGCTTTTTACTTGGGAAAATGAAGTCATACGAAGATCTTAGTTATAGTGTTCCACAATTATGTTAACATAACTCTCTTACATACTTATAACATAAGCCTCTCTGGTTCAGTGGTTACCCTATGTGGTCACGAGGTCCGGGGTTATATACTATACTACTGATACTGAGCTTTTCATCTAAGAAATTTTGACTTATAATTCTCAGTCCTTAGTTGGGAATTTAGTGGTGTTACACCCTGTGCCTCAGAGTGCATGTTAACCTGTCCCGGACAAGGCCACGTCCCGTAAATAATGGATAAAACGCAAATGGTAGATACGCCACCTAATTCTACAATTCTACGTTTTATACTAATTTACTACCCTCTATAAGTGTACAAGTTTTTAAAATAATGGTTTTTTCGATTCAAAATTAGATTTCATCATTTTTTACCGGACAATGTGTTTTAAATCGGGTCCTAATGAAAGAAAAATAATTATTACACAAAAAATAGTCAAATTAGTTATAGATAATTAGGTGGTGTATCTATCATATTAGTCTGATCTACATGTGCTCTTTAGTATAAAAAAAAAGTTCTCCATCTCCTATAAAAATGGTTGAGGTGTCATTCGATTCGGAATTGATTATACATAGTTTTTGAAAAATTTGAAGGCCCGCTCACTAAAATTGCAAAAGTTATAAATAATTCACTAAAAATGAAAAAGGGGTTCAAGCATTTTTATAGGAGACAGAACTTTTTTTTACTAAAGAGCAGTGACCACATTCCATCCAGTTTAAATGCGTTATATCCATTAATTACGCGACATCTGTCATATATTTTGTGAAGTAGTCATATAATTTTGTAACTGTACAATTTGGTATTTTACTGCATGGAAATGTTTACATTTTTATTAAAGAAATAAATAAAAGATTTTGCCTTTTTTTATCATACAAAAGAAAAAGTCTAGTAACAATATAAATAATCGAGATAAACGAAACCGGCATATCAGAAGACCGGTAACATTTTGCGGGTATATGGGATAACCAAAAATAGTACGGCATAACCTACTTTCACAAATCAATTTAACTACGGAATAAACCTACGACCCCTTCCAACCATTTTCAAATTACTACAAGCATTTCCGTTTCCGCCGTGTAGGCACATTCTACATATACATAGAATAGAAAGAGAGGGCAAAGGGATTTTTAATGAAGATTTGCCTTGTATGAGAGAGATAAAGGATAAATTTATGAATGAAATTTGTGGTTATATGATTTTAAAATTATGAATGAAATTCAAATTTCTCAAATGTGCTAAGCAGTTTCTATGAAGTAAGCTGTCTGTATCTTTTTAGCCGTTTGTGGCTGTCTGTATCTTTTTAGCCGTTTGTGGTGTCGGTTACTTGTGTATATCTGTGGTAATTTTCTTCTCAGGCTCAAAAAAGCTAAAGCTCAGAGCCAAAATCATAGACAATACACTGCCAAAATAAAACCAGTTTAAAAAAACTTCATCGTCAATTAGTTTTTGGTTTCTCGTAATATTTTTAGCAGTGTTGCCAGAAGGTTACTTTTGTAACCTTTTAGGTGATTTTTTGACTACATTGGTAACTTTTAGGTTACATTAATAAAAAGGTTACTTTTACGTGATATTTCGGAATTTTTAGAATTAACTTACAATTTCGTATATCTAAAACAGAACGGTCGTTAAATCAAGAAATGTGGACAAATGCTCAAGAACTCATCGATGTTTCTGTGTCAATCTCACTATAAATGAAGACGTTACAATTGACGTTGCGAAATAAGCAAGTTGCAGTCACATTGAATTTCTTAAAAAAATCAAGTATGAATTTAAGAAATTAACGTCTATTGTTTTTTAAATCCTTGCTCTTTAATTGTATTTTTCTTATCCCATAAGTAAAAGGCAAATAATCAGGGCCTTACTTAAGATGATTCTATTTACGAGTAAAATCTCCTTCGGTTTGTAGTAATTTAGTACTTGGCTAGTATTCGTAACAGACAGATATTAAAAAAAAAACAAAATTACTTTAGCCCCCAGAGGCTGAAATGGTGGTTTAGCCATGCTGTGGAACGCAAAAAGCAAGAGTAGTAGAAGTCAAAAGGTTACTTTTTACACAAAAAGGTTACTTTTTTTAATATTTCGGGTAACTTCTCATAAGATCCAACTGGCAACACTGATTTTTAGTTTGGTTTTTAATTTTTATTAGTTGTGTTTGTGTTACACTTTCAAAATTCAAATCTACTGAATAAATTAATGAGTGGTTAACAATAACTACGAATCTGTTTTAAATGAGTAAGGTTTGTAACACTTGTTTGCAACATTATTTAAGCCTGTACTCTTTAGCACAATCTTTAGTGTTTTAATCTTGTGTTTATGATTTTATTTCTTTTGATTTTTATCATAAATCATGACAAACATGCATTATTCATACACTGATAGATCGATTTATCACAGAACATAATAATTTAAAGATTTTTATAAAAAAAAGATTTTTTTTCTGAGAAAGTGGACTTAATACTGGCGAGAAAAAAAGCTGTTGTTTCATTACGTAAATGCACTGGTTCATACATTATAATTAATTAATTCACGATGTCTATCCCTATTTGTCTGATCTGGCTCATAAAATAATCTGTATTTTGTTTTCCCTAATCTGAAATTATCTTAATTAAAGGAGTGTGATGCTTCATATTATAACCAGGGGGATCGAAGGTATTGAACATAGTTGGGAAAAAATGTATTGGACGCTATGGAGACTTGTAAAATGAAAATTTGGTTATATTGTTGTGTCCTTGGTAAGGTTGGATGCTTCTGGGACTGCCCTCCAGCGGCATTTTGTACTAACAACTCGGTTCCCACCGAGTTACCTTTTAAAAATCCATATATACTCCTACATATTCATTATTGTAATTTATTTTGTATGCTCCAAATAGGTATATCATATTATCACAGCATTTCTACAATCAACACAATACAATAAACGCCTGCGCGCAACTTAAAAGTAATACATAACATACAAACGTAGACATACATATCTTTATGAAGCTTGCTTGGTAATCCGTTGTCCTATAGCTTTCCTTGCCAACCCCACACTACGGTCAAATGCTTGTATTTGCTTGCATACATTTTTTTTTGGATACTAATTATTTACTTTGAATTTAAATTAACTTTTAACTTACTTATTTGGAATATAATTTTTTTTTTTAAATTCTTTACAAGTTAGTCCTCAACTACATGTTCACCTAATGGTAAGTGATGATGCAATCTAAGATGGAAGCGGGCTGACTTGTTAGGACTAGGATGAAAATCCACAACCCTATCGGCTTTTACAACATTGTTAATGTCTTTGTCTGTAGGCTGGTAACTAGCCACGGCCTAAGAGTCCCACCAACCAGACCAAAGGTAAGTGTGTCCCAAGTTTAAGGGTCAGGACCCAAAAGGTTAAGTTAGAATTTCTAAACAAATTTATACTCATTTAACTTATTTTCAGGAAAGATACAAGGTTATGAATTAGGCAAAAAACCAAAATTACAAGATGAACCAATATGAGACAGAGAAACGTCTTTGCTGGGTGTACAGTTTGCTGGCAACACTGCTCGGCGTATCAGTAATATGTGTAGCCATACCTTACAATCATTGGCGAGAAACTTTAGATGTCTGCCCTGGCAGCTGGCTTGAGAACACCAACTGTGGCTGTATATTCTATGGTGTGAGCACATCCCAGTACTTCAATGGTGGTCGGGATCCATATTGCTTGTATGCAATCTTTGCACCCCTACCAATATTAGTGTATGCTCTGGTAATGGCAGTGTTTCATATGTACAGAGTGTGCATTAACAACATTGGGAAGTATGAGAGCGAAAAGTCTACTACTGTGGAGGAAATGTAAGTGATTTTTATTATTTTATGGAACTGTTATATTGTAAATTTGGAGTTATATAACATTCTCATATTATTTAATATTGTCTGATACTTTTAAAAATGGCCCACAAACATATTTGCATGCTAAAGTTTGATCCTCAACATGTCAAAGGTTGCCCATATAAAGGCAAGGGCTTCTATCACACCTATCTAGGGCTATCACACCTGATAGTCAACACAGATAGGCAGACCCTGTAGGCAGCAGACTACTCCATAGTCTCTTGTAATATAAAACTTTTTGAAATAGTGTACCTGTCTTTTAATCTTACAAATTACACATAAAAGTGATAAGACTCAATATTAATATTGTAAATATTGCTGCTAATTATGTATTTGCTTTGTGCTACAACAAGCATTGCAAGGACAAACTTGTAAGTTAAAACTTGGTGTGGCCAATAAATAATTCAATGCACAAAAATATGCATGTATTGAGCTTGACTAATATTTTTATTCTTTCTACAAATAGAAGTTTCTATACTTGTTTTATACAATCACTTATTACACTTGTTTTAGTGAAGGGGAGTCAATAATTGTAACATCCAGAGCTCGTGTGGCGGCCCAGAGCGACGCTGTGATATTCTGCTGGATACCAAACGCCTCTATAGCAGCTGTCTTTGCTCTCTACAACCTACTGCACGCTGCCATTATGACTGATGGCTTCCTCAAAACTTGCCACCAATATAGGGGATATCTAGTTAGGGTGAGTTAATGTCCTAACTGGGATTAATCATAATTTATGAACATATGTTTAAAAATTAATAGCTCTATAATAATATGACTTTAGGTTTTGAAAACAAGAGTTATAATGCGCGCGCCGAATGATGATCCGTAAGACGTTTCAACTGACAGTTGTATTAGTAATGCGAAACAATCTCATAACAGTCATAACATAAAGTCGATAATAACTTGACGACGTAACTTTTGCAGCACTGCTGACATCTAAATTAAGTCGATCATCGTGAAAAACGAAAAAGAAAAAAAGAAAAAGAAAAAAATTGTATTACTAATTTGTATGAAATAAATAAAGACTTTATTATTATTATATTATTATTATTATCATCGTGAAAAACATGATGTTTATATTTACAAAATGTATGTATGTAATAGATGACATTTGTGGGGACTTATCATTTGATGGCTGTGGCTATCCATAATACATAAATGTTCTTTATTTTTTTATTTTTATAATCTGTTTACTTGAAATGCAAATGTTAGGTCCATTGTATGACAGAAAAACTGAGCAGATCTTCTGTATGTATGTCTCTTGACTTGACAATATAGATATAATGAGAAATTGTAGATTGTGATTTTTAGAACTAACACTTCAAAAAGATTAGATGGATAAGAAGAATGATAAAAGTATTAGCCGGACTCCAACTGCAGCAACTATTAGGACAGGTATCCAAAGCTACTAAGTTCATCATTCTACCAAAATTGGGTAGGCAGATATCAACACGAGTGGTGAATTTGGGAAAAGATGCACGTTCAAGTTCACCACTCATGTTGTTTTTATCCATCTAGTCTTTTTGGAGTGTTCAGTTCTGAAAATTGCAAACGATGATTTCCCTTTATATATGAATTTAATTATATTGCAGAACAGTTCTGTAACAGGCTTTTAAAAATTTTCAGCAACTACGTGCAACAGGAGACCATGCAACCGCAATCCACTTCCGTCTGTCCTGCCAGTCGATTTTCGACTTTATGGACTATATCCAGAGGGATGCCCCAAACGTCCGTAGAGGCGATTTCATAAACTCTGGTATTGCACTTCAAATTGCATTGTTTACTAGCTGGTTTGCAGTGTTTCTGTGGATAGTTGTATCTGTTTACACATCCATGCGGGCATATAAGGAAAGAGAAGTTTTGACGTGCTGTGGTAACTAAATTCACAATTTTACAGTCTATATTTTATGGTATAGTATTAAGTACGGGTATTTATAGCAATGTGGACCAAGCGGAAGAATAATCCCAAAAACAAAATTTACCATGTATTTTAAAATCAATCAACAAAAATTGTGGCAACGTAGCTAAAAGACAGATGGCTCAAATTAGACAGTGCTGGTTTTAAATGAAAGTTTAGCAAATATATTTTTCATTGTACCTATACAAACAATGGAAACTGTATATTTGGTATATTGGTTAGGTGTTAATATTTGGATATGCCAATCTGAAATATCAGCATTTACCCATTTAATGGAAGGTCCATTCAAAGATGGCTGAAGTCATTTATTCCATTCCATTAACAATAATTCTAATATAATAATTTAATATGACATTTCTTTTACTTTCTAAAAATTAAAACTGGCAATTTTTACGCATAACTGTAAGATCAAAGTATATAATTATGAGAAGTTCTATAGTTTCTTTGTCTTTTTTTGCCTGTTTATCAGACAATAAACCTTGATTAATCCCACCAATGCAATATGAACTTTTTGTAATTGTATTTAAGACTTAATCACAATATTCAATTTATTAATGTTTATCACAATATTCTATTTATTAATTGTTGACATTAGAAAGCATTTCTAGTACCTATAATGAATTTTATAATTATAATAATTATTTAATTTTTGAAACTAATTTGTAAATCAATAGTTTCTGATTATTCTATAAAAAATATTTTTTTGACAGCAATGAAATTAATATTTATTTAAGGTTTTTTACCACATAGTTTATAGTAAAACTCAAGAGACTGCAGAACACGAAACAAAATTTAACAAATTGGACTCACAATATATCACATTATTTTTAAGGGTGTACCATACCTACTTGACTCTTTGAATTTCTTCTTTGAGCAATGTAGGTATAAATATCGCCAAATATCTAGGACGCTTTGAAATTCTGGTTTTAAATGAAAGTTTAGGAAATACAATTTTCATTGTATACAAAAACTGTATATTTGGATATGCCAATCTGAAATATCAGCATCTACCTAAGTCAACTTTGTAGCTGAACATACATTTCATTAACAATAATTTTAATATAATAATTTAATGACATTTCTTTCACTTTCTAAAAATTAAAACTGGCAATTTTTACGCATAACTGTAAGATCTAATATATAATTATGAGAAGGTCTATCTATAGTTTGTCTTTTTTCCTTTTTATCAGACAATAAGCCTTGATTAATCAAAGCTTTATCCCACCAATGCAATGTGAACTTTTTTGTAATTATATTTAAGACTTAATCACAATATTCAATTTATTAATATTTATCACAATATTCTATTTATTAATTTAGACTATTAAGAGCATTTCTAGTACCTTTAATGATTTTGATAATTATATTATTTACTTAATTTTTGAAACTAATATTTAAATCAATAGTTTCTGATTATTCTATAAAAATATTTTTTGACAGAAATGAAATTAATATTTATTTAAGGTTTTTTGCCACATAGTTTATAGTAAAACTAAAGAGACTGCAGAACACAATCACAATTAAACAGATTAGACTTACAAAGAAATCACACCATTTTTAAGGGTGTACCTACTTCACTCTCTGAATTTCTTCTTTGACCAATGTAGGTATAAATACCGTCAAACGTCTAGGATGCTTTGAACACGAGGCGAATGAATTTGTAACTCTTGAGGGTTCTGTTGTCAATTAATTAGACAAATTTGTCGCACTTGGCCGATTTTTATATTTCTAGTTACTGTAACACGAAGATTTTTTATATACTTCTACACTAGTATTATGTAGGTATTTTATAGAGTTAAGTAAATCCAAGTTAAGTTAGCATCACATACGACATTTTTTATCGTGAAAGTTATTTAATATAACTGAATGTTTTAGTTCATGTAACTAATACGAATTTGTGAACTTTTTGGAAAATACTTTATGATAGTTTTTAATAACAGATAAATTTATTTGTATTAGGTATACAATATTTTGTAGCCAATGTAACTGTGCCGTCCTTAATATTAAGAAATGAAATTATTCCAACTTATTTATGTTTTTATGTAACTTTAGTAAATAAAAGATAAAATTTTAAATTGTCTTTTATTCTACCTAGGTATTTTGTTAGTCTCAGTAAAAGGACTATTTTTCTAAAAAAAGCTAGCGATTTGTTTTGGGATGAAAAGAAAAAAAATACTATAAAAGAACCACATAAAATATTTAATTTTATATAACCACAATACAAAACATTTACACATTTATCTATTCAGGCTTTTTCTTATACCAGGCCTACAGGAGGCGTCGTGAACTGGTGGACCGGACCGTATGACATACATTTCACTAATATTTTTTTTTAAATATCATTATAAATAAAGAAAAAAACTCAATAATTTTTCCTTTGCATATCAATAAATGATTTAAATAAAAATTCCCAATACTAGGAATTCCATTATGAGAAAATAAAAATTCCTGAAACTACCCTCAACTACCCAAGGCCTGTAGCCATCAGGCACGTCGATTCTTTTTCTATAAACGCTAACGCTTCTAAAATTAAATAATATGGGAATGATATTCACTATCGACAGGTCACGTGATCAATTTGTCGATAGCATCTGTCATTCCAACGCTTCGAAAACTAACAAAATGTTTTGTTAACGTTTGTAGAAAGAGAATCGACGTGCCTCTTGGCTAAGGCGCCTGGTCAAGTTACCTGATAACAGTGGCCCGCCAGTTTCTTGTTAGCCCGTGAACATATATGTAATAACGACATCACATAAATTTATCTACTCATATTTCATAAATTTTAGTAATCTAACATATACCTACATTTTGTCGTTAGATAATATATAAAATAAAATGTACCTATAATAATGAAAATACTTGAAATTCTGTGAAAAAAAAATATACTTCAACCTTGCCACAACACAATGTGTTTTGAATCAATATTATATTTGTTTAAACATTTATACTCATACCTACCTACATTAAAAATAGTAAAAACTAAAAAAACTCAATATGTAATACAAATATCGTCAAAAAAGATAATTTGATACTTAAAATCAGTCTAGATAATATAAGAGTTATGTTTTACTTGTTATTTAGTACGTATTGTAGACATTTATAATTATTTCATACACACACACTTACATGTTAACATCCGTAAATATAGGGGAAATTTCAACAGTTGATTCCTATTTTTAAAAGATCACAAAATACATTTATCATACTTTACTCAATAAAGTTTTAAAAATTTACAGAAAAATATGTCATCAAAAACGTGTCATAGTTTAAATAAGGATGATAAAAGTCAAAGGTTGCAGCATATGCCCATTTCCTATGTTAAGTGTGCAGTAACCATTAGAAATAGAAAAAAATTACATATCCAAGAGAGTAGAAACCGAATCTCTGTCTCACTTAACACTTAGCTGGGCAGCAGAAAACAATAAAGTAAACTGATTTGTCAAGTTATTTTCTGTCCGTTAATATTTTCAAGCGGTTTTGACAAGGAAAAAACACAAAACATAACAAATTAAAGAACTTCTAAAAGATTTGTATTAAAAACGACCTTCACCCATCTGTTTGGATGAAAAAAAGTGTTTTAAATATCAAATTTAGTACATTAAAAATATATTGCGAATAGGTTGCCTAAAAAAACTGGCCAAACTATTTTTAACAATAATTAATTATAGTTTGGCCAGAAAATTTTTAGCCAATAAACTCGCAATATATTTTTTAACGTACTTATAAAATACTTTTCATCCAATAAACAGATGGATGAAGGACGTTTCTAATACGGATCTTTTATTATTATAATATTAACAAAAATTACTTGCCTATTCATAAGATAGCTAAAGTATTTTAAACATCAATAAAAACACGTAAAATAATTGATCTTTTAAAATAATAACAGCAATTTTTAGAGTAAATAGTAATCTGGTTATCCATGCTTAATATAATATTCGAGATATTATAATTACATCATATATAACTATAACTGTATTAAATGGCACAATGTTTACACACATTAAAGTGAAATATTTAAGTGGTATTTGGTTTATATAAGTGTTACAAATATTTCGACATTAAAGCTTATTGTAGGTAACATAACAATGTGACTATTTAGCATAAATTTAACTAAATGTAAATAAACCATAAAATTATTTTTAAGGTAATACTTTAAAAAAAAAATAGTTATTTCTTATGCAAGACAGGAAAATTGTTATATAATGATTTATTTATATTGCTATCATCCCCGAAAAAGCGACGAACCCAAACGACAACGTCACCCAGGTTCGACAAAATACTCTCTACGTACGTTTCACCCCGAAACCGGAGCATCCTCAGGAGATGTTGACCCTACAACGTGCAATTGCACGTTGTAGAGTCGGACCTGGGTGACGTTGTCGTTTTGGGTTCGTCGGCTTTTCGCGGATGATAGCAAAATAAATAAATCATTATATAATAATGATGAACTTCCGCAAAGTAACGCCTGCTTCTATCCAATAAGGAAAATTGTTATTTTCTATGAGTGCGCGTATTGAATTTTTCAGTTTTAATGAAAGTTCGAGTCACGTGGTTTGGTTTGTTTACATTTAGTTAGTACCCAAAGAATCCGACTACATCTATTTTAACATAAAACATGAAAACTGTGGAATGTTTCAAAATATATTTAATTTGCAAAATATTTACTAAACTTTCAGATTTTATAAAATGATGTGACATTTTATAAACTCTGAAAGCAGGTCTGACCATCACTGACTGTCAATTTAATAACCAAGTTATTTAATAATTACGTATAGCAAATATTTAAGTACCATCATGACACCATATATTGATAAAGAAAATTTAGTTAAGCAAGGGTTATTTTCCCAATAAGTATTTGTGCATCAATTCGAAGTGAATGAAGTGAAACTCTAGTTAATTTGAGCTTGAAAGATTAAAGAAAGTCAAACTGTACGCAAACAACATAGCCAAGTCCCGCGCGGTACAGGTGCAGGGTATGACGACAGAGGGGTGAGACAGAGGAGCGGGCGGGAGGTGCTTGACGACATAGGACCGGGCGGGAGGCTCTTGACGACAGAGGGGAGTGACAGAGGAGCGGGCGGGAGGCGTATTCATTGTAGGGAACATATCCATACTAACTACGAAGTGACCCTAAGTAGAAAGAATTCTCTACTTTTTACCTCCCTTCCACCTTGGTGACCGACTGTAGTAAATGTCAAAATCATCTCCCCCCCCCCCCCAAGTCACAAAGTATGGGTATGCTATATGTCTACAACCTCATCACCTCACCTCACACACCTCCTCAGACCCCAAGCATGTTCTGCGCGAGCGAGGAATGAGTTATATAGTTTGACTAGTTTTTTCACTAAATATTATTTAAAGTTGGTGAACGGCGAAATTTAATTTTTACGTCTAAGTTATTTCACGAAGCGTCCGTTAAAATACACGACAAAGTAAAGTTGATTTGTTATATAAAAGTAAACTTATAGACTCACAATTAGCAAAAAATTTTCCAAACTAAAGGTACTTAACACCCAAAACACTTGGGGTGAAATTAAAGTTATTTGAAGATTTCTTGTTTTAAAATAGCTCTAATATTGAATTAAAACTGTCCAGTACATCTGGACAGTTCAAAAGTGAATTTTTCCACATGATTAGTGAGTCAATGATCAAAATGCATATTTCACAAAACAAACTTTATTTTCATAAAAAGTTCAGTAAAACGTTTACACGTCATTGACTGATCTTTTATCAGTTAATATCAAGAAGAAATATCAAATAATCGTCTTAAAATATTCACTTGTTAATATTTTGGCATTCAGTTTCCCAGTCATTTGGTATGAGAGTGTTGAGGTGCTCTTCAAATTTGCTGTACGTGCATGGATCGTCACAGAAAGGCAACTTCAGTTCCATAGGTACTTCCACTTTGGTGTTGTTTCTGTAAAAAAGCTGTCAAAAAACAAAAAATCATTGATTATAAATAGAAAATGGTTTTCAATAATTACATCTGACAGACGGACAGGCAACAGAATCTTAGTAATTCCCGTTTTACCCTTTGGATACGGAACCCTAAAAAGAATTAAGGACATTCCAAAGGACCACAATAAAGTAAATAAATATTATAAACTAACTAAAAATATGGTTAGTTTTTTACTACGTACGCCATAGTAGGTCAGAGAGGATTACCAGAAAAATCTGTCTATAACTTGCTTAAAGACCTTGGCCTCTCTAGAACATGCAGCAATTTTTATATTAAAAAAGGTGTATCCAAAGCTGCTTTAATAGGATCTTACCAAATTTGTCTAGGCAGGGAGAACAACACGAGCAGAGAATTACAATTTTTATAATTCCTTAACCCTACTACCACCGGTCACAAGTCCAAGACTCAGCTCGGAGTTTTTCTCTCTGCCACGCAATGGACCCGGCACCCGCACGGTGAATCCATGGACTGCTAAGGCTCATACTTACTCTAACAAAGAAGCTCTCCTGCTCAACCTCCTCGTGCAGCTCGATGACCACACTGGCGCCGTACTCCGGCTCCAGCAATTCGGCGAAGCCCAGCGCGCGCCACAGCGACACCACGTTGACGTCGTGTCCCGAGTAGATGTACAGCGAGCGGTCAATGTTCACGTTAGTCACACTGTCCTGTAAATGCTGCTTTATTTGACCGAGCAGCGGACCTGTTAAGGGAAAACGATGTTATAATCTATATCATTAATTACAGCTTTATTTAAACGATATTACAATCTATACCATTAAATGCAGTTTTATTTGATCTTTTGAGGGAAAATTCTACTATAATCTAAAACTTGTGAAGTAATGTAACAACTCGATTAGTATAAAATTGTTTTGCATAATTAAATAAAATAGTGATTAAAAGGCCCGTTAGCTCAGAGACTTGTGGGTATGTTTCTTAATAACCTGCCCCTTTTACAATCTATACCATTAAATGCAGCTTTATTTGATCTATTAATGAAAAATCGATATTATAATCGATATCATTAATTACAGCTTTATTTGATCTATTAAGGGTAAAATGATATTATAATCTATATTATTAAAGGCAGTTTTATTTGATCTAGTATGAGAAAAATTATATTATAATCTATACAATTAAATGCAATTTTACTTGATTTATTGAGGTAAACTGCTATTATAATCTATACCATTAAATACTAAAAGGACCCAGAAAAGTTAAAGGGCATTGAGATGACACAGCAGAAAATAGGCAGATCAAAATAATACGGGGTCTGCGTAAAATTCCTAAACCAAAACTTTGGATACCGCTTTAAAATCTGTACCGTATCAGTAGTTCAAAAAGCGTAAAGATCGCTCAGCGATCTAAGCGTACAGGCGGGAAGCGATCTAGCGGACGCCTATATATAATATACATGTATACCTATGAATACTACCTCCCTGCCAAATTTAATCTTTTGATTTCGTGATGACAATTATATATAAGGATTAAGATATACGACTAAATCACCTGTATGAAACTTCTGTATAGTCTCATTATAAGAGAGGAGAGCTAAGCTCAACATGAATGGGGTTCGCATTTTGTGAGGAAACACATTCTTTGTCCACTCGGGCAGCTTCAAGCCAGCCTCTTGCTGTGATGCTAGTGTGCTGTAGAGGTAATCCACTTGTAGAACACTGCGCATACTTTGGTTCGTGTGTTTGCTCAAATAGTCGAAAAGCTCCGCAAATTTGGGATCAGCATTCTTCTCCGCCAACAGTTCATTGTACATAGCTTTGGAGAGGTTACACGGTTTTGTTGCAGCAACTATCTGAAATAATCAAAATTCCTTAGCATTATTTACCCAGACCAGATCAAAACTGTAAACTTTCATCAAGTTTTTAACTGAATTAATTACTAAATTAATTTTAAATTTGAATGGCAACAGTCAGAACCTATTAAATAATGTAGAAGAAAATCTACCCGACTGTTTTCTAATTGCTTTCTACACTTCTGGACTGTGTTTTTTTTTCTTTTCAGTTTTTTTATACTTTATGCAGTCGGGTTTTTTTATTTGTTTAATTAATTTATTTATTTCACACTTTTTAGTTACGATAGATGATTAATTTCGGATTTATTTATTACGATTATTACAAAGTACGATTTATACGTCCAACCGAGGTTAAGCAAATATTCAAAAAAATCTACTGAACGCTCGGTGGGCGAATCCGACTCGCACTTTTTTCACGATTTTTATAATCAATATAATATTTATTTTAGTCTATTTTATAACTTCACTACACAAATCTGCTCGCACTTATAGTCATCCGCCTCGCGTATTTTTTATAGACGACTAATAAATAACGTTTTTCTAATTGTAGTTTATTTTTTTTAAATGGCCATGATATATCATTTTAGAATCCTCACAAAAAGCTCTTGAATTTGATGCCCATATTGCAATATTAGAATAAAACAAAGGAAAACTTACATTATCCAATTCTCTTGGCAAAGAATGCACTGGTATAGGCTGCCAGGGTATCTCTGGATGCCACATCTGTCTCTCTGAAGGTGGATACAGCCCGGCGAGGAATGTGTAAGCACTCATCATACATCTAGAAGCATCACTGCTGCGGACATATGTGTCCTTATCAAAATACTCCTCTGGTATGAAATTTGCGTAGTAACTGCGATATTTCTTGCCCAATTCGTACATTTGCATCTTTCCTGCCTGTGGACATAAAAGATTATTATTGGCCACTGGCCCAAATATCAAGATAAAAGTAATTTGAATCTAATAAAATTGGAAATTGATATTAAAGAATTATTTTCAGATTTTATTATTCATCTATAGTCTATACTTATAGTCATATTATTAAGAGGAAAGATTTAATTGTGTTTGGTTGTTGGAACTGAATAGGCTCTGAAACTACTGGACCTGTTTGAAAAATTCTTTCACCAATTGAAATCGATATTATCAGCATAACATAAAATAACATAGGCTATATTTTATCCTCATAAGCCCCCGAAAATGGGGGCAGATGAAACTGGGGATTATGTTAATTTTATATTGTTTCACACTATTTACATCTGTAGAGCAAATACGTACATTAGTAAGACTACCGAGTCCATCAGGCCACTGATAGTTTTTGAATGGATCACTCTTGTAAGAGGACATTGGTGTGCGCGCCCCATGGCGGAAGAACTGCAACACAAGAAATCACGGTCAAAAATTTAACTCTTAAGTCAAATTAACTTGGGAGCTGATTTGGAAGTATTAATGGTTAATGAATATTTCTTAAGTTTGTCTTATCAACTAGCACATGCAACTAGTTTTCAAGTACATTACCGAAGGCTACAATAATTATTGCTTTGATATTTGGTTATTTTTAGCTACCAAAATTGTAGCTGTGAGAATATCTTAGCATTCCATGGATTCACCGTGCAGGTGCCGGGTCTATCGCGTGGTAGAGAGAAAAACTTTCATCATAATAATCATAAAAAGTAATAGTGATTGCCACAGGGTCTCCCTCCGGTCTACTCACCAACTGACCTGCAGTAAGACCAAGAGATGATTTGGCATATCTAACTTCCAAATCATCTCTTGGCTCTGCTGATAAAGATCAACAGCACATTGGAGCAGTGTGGTGGGTTTAAGCACTAAATATCCTCTCCTACATAGGTTGCCTGGAGTGGGCCATTCAAATAGATTGACATTGATGATGATGATTAACAATCATTGCTACATTATAGAAAGATTGTGAAATACACTAATACACTACAGTCTCGTGGCAAAAATTCATGGGTCATTTGGACCACCATAAAATAATAACATTCTCTTAACTTCTGTCCAACTGAGTGCAGGTGAGAATTCTAAAGGCACAAGTTGAGGGGACACATTTAGGTCATATATTTTTGTACAGAATACATACCACTGATAGATCCATGAAAAATAACAGAAAAACAATAATATAGTACCACACAAAATTGAGACACATTATTGAGAAAGTTCATGAAAAATCAAAAACTTCAATTTAAAAAAAAAAATTGTGGCAGTACTTTTGTATGGCACTACATGTTTTTTTATTATTTTTCATGGATCTAACAATGGTAATAATCTGATTTTGAATTATGCTCACCTGTACTCAGGTTTCCTGGTGGTTCAAATGCCCCATAATTTTTTGCCACAGGCCTGTAGTCTATAATAGTTTACTTACAATAATAACAAGCCTCAAGGTTTTGGATTCATAGGGCAGAGTTTCACTCAGCACACAGTAGCCCAGGAGGCAGCTCAGTACAGCGAGCCCCAGCACCACCACAGCTGTGGTTGTAGACCTCTTTGGTATTGTGTAACACGATGTCACTGCCTTCGGTGAGTTTGACCTTTTAGACACAATCATTTCTTTTTTAGTAAAAATATTTGCCATATCTTCTAATTCTTCTACAACTAGTTGGAAAAGACTGTCAGGATCAGGAGTGGGTACAACAATAGACCAACGGGTGGGGATCGAACGACCACCCCTCGTTGATGAGTGTGAGCCGAGATTAATTGAGTTCTCACAATAATAAAAAGTCCAAGTTTTCTTTTAAATCCATAAGTCTATAAGAATCAATAATTTTATAATTTTATTTTTGTTGTTAACTTTTTTATCAACTGACTCATATAGCAAAAATGTCATATTACAATTTCACTGTTTTTTTGTGAATAAGTATAGAGCACAATTAGTGATAAGAATGCCTCTTTCAATGCATTTTATCCTTAGTTATAAGATTTTGTATGTTTATAATTATATATGTTTGTTGCAATAAAGTTATTTAAATCTATACTAATATTATAAATGCGAAAGTAACTCTGTCTGTCTGTCTGTTACCTTTTCACAGCTAAACGGCTGAACCGATCTAGATGAATTTTGCTATGATCGTAAATGGGACCTTGGAGCAAAATATAGGATACTCTTTGACTCTAAAATAAAAAAAGAAGTGGGTGAAATAGGGGTTGAAAGTTAGTAAGGAAAGTCATTCATTTTTGGAGTTAAAATTTGTTCAAAATATATCAAAAAGTAGGTAAAAGGACACTTTGTCAATTGATTTGATATTTATTTTAATAAATTGAAAACTAAGACATTATTCTTCATTCAGTGGTGAATGCATCATCATTATTGATGCATTCAGTGGTGTTGTGAAATACTTTTATTGATATACAACAGAGATCATCACCCACAAAATACAACAACTCAGAACAAGAAGTTGATGCAAGTCGAAACAGAAACTCTGGAACTGTAACTGATTGCCAGATGGATACCCAGAAGCCTGCAAACAACCAGATAAATCCCCCTAGTTGGCAAAAAATTCCTAGTTCAAGAGGATCCAAACGTAAACGGGTTAATACACCCCCAACATCACCTAATGTAGAGACCAATAACAGCTTCAGTGAACTCCCAGTAGACCCACCTGATGAGAGTGAAGTAACAACTAATGTTGGTAAACCACCAAATAAACCCCCTCCCATTATTTTGTACGGTGTCGAAGATGTTACAGAACTGTCCAAATTACTAGAGTCAACAAGCAACGCTGAGCACTTTAAACTCAAAATTGTCAACAAAAACAACCTTCGAATTGTCATAGATAGTATCGAAGAGTACAAAAAAATAATTGACGTTATCAGACAAAATGGCTTGATAGGCCACACATTTAGTAGGAAAGATACCAAATGTTGCCGAATTGTCATTAAAAACTTGCACCACACAACACCCCACTCTGCAATAATTGAAGCCGTTGAATGTACTGGAAATAAAGTTCGTGGCGAAATAATTAACGCCAGATATGGCCCAGACAAAAAACCAACATCGACCTTCTTTGTCAATGTAGAACCTAGTATAAATAATAAAATGTTAAAAAATATAGAATATGTTTTTCACCAGAGAGTCAAGATAGAAACCCCAAGAAAATCGACATCTGTAGTTCAATGTCATAGATGCCAGCAATACGGCCACTCTAAGAACAATTGTATGAGGCCGTATCGGTGCGTGAAATGCGGAGAGGGACATAAAACATCTGAATGCGCTAAAAAAGATAGAAACTCCCCAGCCAAATGCGCCTTATGTCTCCTTGACCATCCTGCGAACTACAAAGGATGTCAGGTTTACAAGGAGATACTAACTCGGAAGAAAAGCGCCCCAAATAGGAAATTCTTGCATCATCCACAAACAAGGTTGGAAAGTGAAACTCTCACTCAGGAAGCTAAATATGGCAGAAAGACTGTTGAAGGTACACAGAACTCGCGCTCCTCAAACAAAGTACCTCTGACATATGCAGAAGCAGCAAACTCTCGTAGATCGCCACTGAATGATAAATCTCCATCAACAAATGGGCCCTTTGGTTCCATTGAAAACTTATTACTCAAACAAAATGAAAAAATTGATAACCTACTTCAACAAATAAGCACCCTTCTGGGACTTATAACTACCCTCATGACCAAAGTAACAAAATGACTAATCTACGCATCGCCGCGTGGAACATCAACGGCCTCAGTGGCCGCAAAGACGAACTGCTGGTCTTTATGGCTTGTAACAAAATAGATGTAGTCCTCATATCAGAGTCCCATGTTAATGACAGGAGCCTATTTGTTATACCAGGATATCAATGCTACTTAACACCCCATCCCGATGGTGGATCCCATGGAGGAACGGCTATAGTAATCAGAAACAATCTAAAGCACCACTTACTTGATCATTACAGAACTCCTTATATACAAGCGACTACAATAAAACTAGAAGAGAAGTCAGATTTTATTACGCTCTCAGCTATCTACTGCCCACCCCCTAACAAGATAGACGAGACTTTGTTTTCGAAATTCTTTAAAACACTGGGGAATCGCTATATAGCTGGAGGCGATTGGAACGCCAAGCACGCTTTCTGGGGCTCCCGCTGTACACTTCCACGGGGAAGAGAGCTCAAAAAAAGTATTGACAATAACAACTTACTTACAATATCGACTGGTGAACCGACTTACTGGCCTTCGGACATTAATAAAATACCTGATCTTCTAGACTTCTTTGTTACCAAAAATGTTTCTCATCTCTATACTAACATTCAGTCAAGTCTAGACGGGTCCTCTGATCATACACCTATAATTTTAGAACTTAGTAGGACGACCATACTTCTTAATGACAACAATGACTATCTCTATAATCACAAGACAGACTGGTACTCATTTCGAGACTTCATAACCGAAACTATTGACATGAAAGTCCCTCTCAAGAGCGAAGAGGACATTGACATGGCCACAATATACATAACAAACTTGATCCAAGTTGCAGCATGGAAGAATACTCCCCATTTAAGCCCTAAAAAGATGGGCATTTTGCTTCCATCAGATATCAAGTTAAAAATTGAAGACAAAAGGCGGCTCAGACGTAATTGGCATAACTCACGCCGCCTAGATGACAAAGCTAACTTTAATCGCGCCGTGAAAGAGCTAAAAGCTATACTCGGAGATTCATCAAACAACCTAATTAAGGAAAATCTGGAATTACTGTCACCGACAGGACGAGGAGACAGATCGCTATGGAAGGCCACTAAATATCTTAATCAACCCCAGCCTCACTATCCACCCATCAGAACTGGCGTAACTTGGGCTCGACGTGACATTGAAAAAGCAGAGGCTTTCGCGGCATACCTTGAAACTGTATTCCAGCCTAATCCTGGTGTGGATGATCCTGAAATTGAGGATATACTTCAGCAAGATCTCCAAATGTGCCTACCGCTCAAGCCAACATCTCCTAAAGAGATAAGTAAAGTGATTTTATCGCTAGACTCAAAAAAGGCTCCTGGATTTGACCTGATTACTCCTCTCGTCCTCAAAGAACTTCCTAAAAAGTGTCTTGTATATCTGGCTAACCTCTTTAACCGCATTTTCCAATTAAACTACTTTCCTGATATCTGCAAGGTGTCTCAGATCACAATGATACACAAACCAGGGAAACCTCTGGAAGAAGTTAGCTCTTATCGCCCCATTAGCCTTACTCCCGTCCTGTCAAAGGTCTGGGAAATAATTTTCCTAGCGAGAATGGAAGAAGCCCTAAAAGAAAATGAGACTATTCCTGCTCACCAGTTCGGCTTTCGTAAACAACACTCGACTGTCGAACAAGTCCACAGGGTGTACCACACAATCCGCCAATGCCTTGAAAAGAAGGAATATTGTTCTGCGGCATTTCTGGATGTCCAACAGGCCTTTGATAGAGTGTGGCACAAAGGGCTCTTGGTAAAAATCAAAAAACTCCTACCACATTCTATGTTCCTGTTACTTGCATCTTATCTTAAAAACAGAATATTCCAAGTTAAACAGCGCGACGCTAGATCCAGTTTCTGTACCTACAAAGCAGGTGTACCCCAAGGCTCAGTTCTTGGCCCAGTCCTTTACAACATATTTACATGTGACTTACCACAATCACCTGATGTCACCATTGCAACATATGCTGATGACGCAGCTTTCCTGTCTTGCGATAAAGATGCAAATCGTGCTAGTTCAATCCTACAAAATCAACTTGATGCAACCCACCTGTGGCTTTCTAAATGGCGAATTGTAGCGAGTGCTTCAAAATCCCATCACATCACCTTTGCACTTCGAAAAGGGGATTGCCCTCCTGTTAAGCTAGGAAACGAAGACCTGCCGCCAACAACATGTGTTAGGTACTTGGGCTTCCATCTGGACCGACGATTGACATGGAAATATCATATTGACAATAAAAGAAAAGAGCTCAACACAAGGTTTAGAAATCTGCTCTGGTTACTTGGCAGACAGTCTACACTGAGACTTAACAACAAATTGCTCATTTACTGCGCAGTCTTGAAACCTATCTGGCTTTACGGGATTCAGCTGTGGGGCACCTGCAGTAAATCCAACGCAATGCGTATCCAACGGATCCAAAATAATATATTAAGGACTATTACTGATGCCCCTTGGTTTACTCGCAACGATGAAATCCACCAATATCTGGAAATGCCAACTATCTTTGAGGAAATCAAAAACAACTGTAGAAAACATAAAGAAAGGCTGACCCGACATCCCAATCACCTCGCTAACTCACTGGTGGTAGCGCAGCGAATCAAGCGCCTGAAGCGAGCTGACGTGCTCGATGAGTAGTTGATGGCAGAGCTCTGGCTCTCCTGTCAGAAACCGTCCCTTAGTCACAGAACTCACCTGCTTATAGTTTAACGACTGATCGCAGATATCAAGAAAAGAAAAAAAAAAAAAAAAAAAAAAAAAAAAATTGATATACAACAATCATACTGTCAGCTATTTGGATGATTTTGTAATTTTTCTTAACCCACTTGTTACTATCGTTTGATAAAAAGATCAAGTGAGAAATAAAATTCTAAACAAAAAAGTGGGTAGTTTTAAAAAAATATTTATGCTTTTGCAGTTAGTTGTTAACTGTGTGAAGCTATTAGAAGTGGTTTGAGGGTGTTATCGTGTGCCGTGATTTACTTATGCGAGTTGTAACTTAGTGGTTTTTCGTTATGGATTTGTTAAGGTAAGTTAAAAAATGTTTAATCCGTATATTTATATATGTTTTGTAAAATCATGAAAGTAGTGATCTTCTTTTATTTGTAAGTAAAAAAATTTTTGCAATTGCACTAGATTTACTGAAGTTATTTTTGTGTGAAAGTTGGCGTTCCTTATATCAAACAGTAGTAATATCAACTACTATTATTTATTTGTTTTAGGTGTCAAAAAATAGCGTTGAGCTTGAATGAGATTATTGAGGAGCTGAAACGTAATGAAGAACAATCTATTCCAGACTCCTAACTATCTTTCCCCCTAAAAATTGTAACGCTGAATTCACTGATGAAGATTCTGTTGCTGAAAATATCTCTTCAAAATTGACTTGGGCCACAATTGAGAGCTTCAGCTGAAATAAACGTCAGTAAATCATCGCCAGATTCGGATATGAGCGACGAAGTTGACGAAGTTACTAACGTTGAGGTCTGAAGGAAACAGGAACAATCGACAAAATAGAAAAAAATAAATATTTGCAGAAAACAGAATGTGGCAGGATAGGATAAGGTACAAATCTACCAGAGCCGAAGAAAGTGTCGTGTGCAAATGGAATGTAGTTACTGTGGCAATGCAGCAACAGTCCAACTGACTATATAAATTAAAAAATCTTCACAGCAACAGAAAAAATACATTCATATTGATCAGTCAGCTTTGATAAAAACATATAATGAAAAGATGAATGTAGAAGAGCTCTGATCAAAATATTGGACTGTACCAATTATATTCTAATAATGGGAAAAATGGTTATTTTTTTTGCTTTTCCACTGTTTGGATATGGCTGTCCTAATGTCTGGCAGTTATAAAAAATGAACGGAGGAGATTACGACCATATCAAAATTTCGAAGGAGTGTTTCCACTTCTTTGTTAGAAACATACAATGAATGCATTTCCCGAAAGCCTGGTCGATTGTCATAAGGTTATGATGACAGTTCTTGCTATGGTAACATAGGTCATAATAATCCAGTATAAAAATGAACAGCTGCGATGTGCATTTTGTCATAAAAATACCAATTTGTTCTGTAACTCTTCATCCAAAAAGCTATTTTGAAGCTTATCATACACCAAATAACTGAATAATATGCGGCTGTATGCTATACTCGTATGTTACAAATAAAACTTATCTTGGTTATGGTGTTTTTTTCTTTTTATTTATCACATTCGCTCGAATAATACCTAGTACATACAAGCACAATACAAATCAGCATAAGGTAATGAATTTTACTAGCGTTCCTTTTATCAAACACCATTTTCCGCAATTTCCATACAAAAGAAAATTTATTTAATATTTTTTTAGGTCCTTTGGGGTCATAAATAAACTGTGTACAAAAAATTACAATGATCTAGCAACAAAAGGTATATCCGTAACAACTGGGTTAAGGCTCTTTCTACATACTTCTTTCTCTAGAAGCCATAACTTCTCACAAGCTTCTCTTACTTTAAGTCTAGATAGTGTGCATTGCCCAAATATTTATTTATCCATTTATTTATCAATAGTCTTTTAGTCTATTCTAAGTATAAAATAATAAGAAAGTTTAGTTTAGTACATTTTTAGTTATAGAATAAAATTATTAAAAACAAAATTTTGCAATTCTTAACATAACAAAAAAAAATTTAACAAAAAAGGACAGTTTGCAGTTTATAATAAGGATTAGTTTATTTATATTATTGACTAGGGTTTGTTTATAATGGATCAAAAAAGAAAACTAAGTTACCAGGAAAAAACAAATCTGTTGCACATAGAAATGCGGGCATCCAGTAGATATTATTTTATAAATAATACAAAACCAAAGATAATATAGCAGGACCTTAGAGTAGGCGTAGGATAGGGTAAGGGTAGGTTAGAGTTGGGTTGAGTAGGGGTACGATAGGGTAGGTGTAGGGTGGGAGTAGGGTAGCGGTAGAGTTTCACGCGAACGCATTCGCTTGCGTCCGCTAGTAATGTTTAAATAGTACATAAATTATGGCAGCTCTTTGACCATGTAGAAAGATTTTAAGACATTTATTTCATACCTTCGCCAGGTATCATCATTTTCGTATTCCATTATCGTAGCTTAGGTAATAAGTTTCGTGTTATACTGTGATTAGGCCTTTAAACATATTAAATTGTTTGATAGTAATGAAAACAAAATCTTTACACTAAACAGAATCAAATATTGCAAGAGCGAAGCGAATGTTTTGTGCACAAACAACGTCAAATGTGAAGGTTTTGTGGATTTCCAATTAGATTTTGACGTTTGTTATCTTTTGACACGAGTGTAATCTTTGACATTTGACATGAGTGACGAACTTTTGACTGACTAGTGTTACCACTTACCAGATGAAAATTGGTCCTGCTAGAATAAAAAATAACTAAATCTGCTACATTTTGTTAGAAAATTATATGAAATAATCTACAGAACCCTACACTGGGCCTTACCCAAAAAGCACTTGGCCGGTTATTTTTATTATTTTTTTATTAAAGAATGAGTATGAGTAGTTTAAGAATTAACCAAATAGCAATATTTTTCTAAGACATCGTAAATCTTTGGTTACTACTTTGATATCGTGTTTGATATTACTACTTAGCTTTTTTAATTGATTGTTGAACTTCAGGTGACACAAGGAAATTTTTTTTAAACAAAATATCAATTAAAATATTATAGCCCAAGAGCCCACGACAGCCAGACCTTCGTTATTTTATAAAAGTTGAAAGTTTCTCTGTAGATGTCTCCTATACAGGTAAGAACGACCAGCGACTATAAAGTTTGGGTTGTGGTTACCTGGGCAGGTAACAGGTAGTAAAGGTGTATAAAATAGTACTTGAAATTCGTTAAAGTATAAAGCTCAATTTTTTAATATTTCCTTCGGGATAACTTTAAAAATCTCGTCATCCATTGCCGGACACTTATGACAGTTGCTACCCCCTGCCAGACACCCCTAAACTTTAATAAATTATAATTATACTTTCGTTATAGTATAAAAGCTAAATTTTATATATGTTACTTGGGGACTTATAAAAAGATGTTACCTCAATAGCCGGACAGTTTTCGTGGTTTTTACATCTTGCCAGACACATCGAAAGTCCATTATAGGTGCGAGCGCGAGTGTTTAGTCGATTACTATTTTTCAAGATATCTAATAAAAAATAATTTTATTACGTTCATAGCCATGTTGTATAAAGTAAAAAATGTTTGTTTAATATCATAAAAATATAAAAAAGTATAATTACAAGTAAAAAAAGATAATTAAACTTATTTATTAATTTAAACATTGTCGTCGATGTTTTCATTTTCTTCATCACTACTACTCTAGTCGATGGCAGAATCGTCCTCAACATCACCTTCAATTCTCGCCAGCAATTTTACGTGTTCTTAAAGGTGACCAGTGTGTAGATGTTATCAGTGGTTATTTATAATCATAAACTTCAATATTCATAGTTGGTGCACTAATGTTATCAGGCTGCTGAAGTGCATTAAGATATTTTCATAATCATAAAAGAATAAATAAATCGTTGAATAATAAGAATCTTCTTTTCTTTTTTGATTAAAAATCCTTTAATATTTGAAGGATTATTGCAGTTTGTTTTCCTTATTTCTATATATTTATAAAATTTGGCAATTTTAAATATTTGGGTACATTAGTATTATATAGTGAAATAGGTGATTTTGTAAATATTATGTTTATGTTAAATTTTTTTCATTAATAATATATAAGAATTAAGGAAAACAAACATCAATAGTCATACAACTAAAATATATATTTTACTCGTAGAGAGAACGCCATCTATGGGTAGTCAATAAATCTAATTAGAATGCGCCATCTAGTGATCACGATATAAAACTTTTTTAACTGAAATGAGAGTTGCGTATCTATCTCAATATATAATGTATCATCTATGGATGGTGCGCAGTAAAATAACGCACTCGACTAAGCGCTCTATCTCACTCGCACCTACTTGAACAGTTGTTACCCCGCACTCGCACCTATAGTGGACTTTCGATGTGTCTGGCAAGATGTAAAAACCACGAAAACTGTCCGGCTATTGAGGTAACATCTTTTTATAAGTCCCCAAGTAACATATATAAAATTTAGCTTTTATACTATAACGAAAGTATAATTATAATTTATTAAAGTTTAGGGGTGTCTGGCAGGTGGTAGCAACTGTCATAAGTGTCCGGCAATGGATGACGAGATTTTTAAAGTTATCCCGAAGGAAATATTAAAAAATTGAGCTTTATACTTTAACGAATTTCAAGTACTATTTTATACACCTTTACTACCTGTTACCTGCCCAGGTAACCGCAACCCAAACTTTATAGTCGCTGGTCGTTCTTACCTGTATAGGAGACATCTACAGAGAAACTTTCAACTTTTATAAAATAACGAAGGTCTGGCTGTCGTGGGCTCTTGCTCTATTAAGTTTTTAACTTATATGCTATAAGTAAAGTCAAGAGCAAAAACTATACTACACTATTAGGATAACGTTTGGCAGCATAGTAAATATCCCAACAGTTCTATAGAACTACGGGATGGGGTACTACTGGGATCATAAGATTTACGATTCGGTACAAGTACTGGGATGCAACCCGAAAATGTGTTTCTGCGCATAGGTCAACTTATAGCCCGCGTAATATACATAAAGACTATCCATCCATCAATAATTATGCAAACAAAAATTTAAATAATTGTTTAATAGAGATAAAAGTTGTATAAAAATCACAAACAATTTCGAAAACTCTTTAGTACACGCTGCACGGACAATACAATACCTGAAACAATTATTTAAACACGTTAAATCACAAAACCCACGGAATTTTCATTAATTTGAATTCATTCAGTAGTTTCAGCTTGATACCCAGTCAACAAAAATACGGACACACATACAGAAAGACCGAACTTAAATATATATTTTTTTAATTAAATAATAATTGGCAAGTTAGCTTTCTACTTTAAAATTTCCGGAAAACTTCGAACTCTGAAATTTTTGAATATGAAAATCACTTTTAGGGACAAGATGGACAATCAAAAAAATATTATTCAAACTGCATCGTGTGACACGAGCTTGATATGAGGATCTCATATCAAGTTCGTGAATATATATTTTTTGGAATTTTGAAATAAATAATTTTCAAGTTATTCAAGAAAATAGGCCACCCTCCCCCCATTTCTCCGTAAGTACGAAATCTAAAATTCTGAAAGTTTCAGAAGTTAGCTTTCTACTTGAAGATTTTCGGAAAACTCTGAAACTCTAAATTTTTTTTTAATTATGAAGGTAGATAAAAGATAGATTTACTCACTTGTTTAAGCCTGGCATCTGGCAACCCCATAGTTGCGCAGTCTTGAAAGGCAAGTTTTGCATTTTCAATTCTGTTGGGTATATTCTTAAAATTAGTGCACGTTTTTTTAAACAAGAAAATACTTAACCAATTTCTTCTACTAGCATCTAGCATAATCAGTTTTCCACATTATAAGGTACCGGAGGTCCAGGTCCGGCTGGTGGGAGGCTTCGGCCGTGGCTAGTTACCACCCTACCGGGAAAGACGTACCGCCAAGCGATTTAGCGTTCCGGTACGGCTAACTTGTAAATAATAAAAAAAAAACCTCCTTAATCTAGCCCTCTCGCAAAATCCGTTCATAACGAACACCTACTAAAACTATAAACTATCCACCACAAAAGTAGCCGAAGCACGCGATAGCCACTTGTAGCCGGTGGTCGACACTTGTAGCCGGATGCTGCTACTTTTTTAACCATACATGCAGTATCATAATCGCGTGAGTGGCGTGGGGCGGCGTTTTGTGTCGGCGTTCAGTGGTCGGTGCGGGCCACAAGAAGCGAGCAGCGACGATTGTAGCGTGTGCCGGCCATCGGCGTCAGTGTGCGAGTCCATAAAAAATGTATGAAAATTACAGGAAATATGTCGGTAGCGGCGTATTGTGGTTGTGGCCGGTGGCTCGTGTGCGGGAGCCCTAAGATTTAAATAGCAATGTACCTTTAACGGGTTAATAGCGCTTGCCACAATATCTGCAGATATTATCGTATGAATACGAGCTCGATCGAGAACGGCAGTTGCTGTAACTGTAAAATACATATTTTTTAGCTGACTCATGGTTTCGAAAATAAGAAAACCAATGTCGAACAAAGGTTTTGATTCACAATATTTGTCAGGACAACTTAATTAACAAATCAAACTGTAACCAAAATAAGACCCTGGAATGGCAGAGAATGTGACCTTGAGTGGAGTCACGCACTTGTGAACGTTGTGTGTAGGGTTAAAGACGTTTTTGACAGTTAACTAACACTCCCCTTTCCCCAGTCCCTCTCCCCACCTATCCCAATTAACCCATAAAGAATTACACAACATGAAATGTGGACGGCTCGAACGCCACGAGCATACTAAAGCCGACGACGAGAGATCATCCACGCAGACGCTCACGGGTCTCCGTAAAAGGCACACCGAAGCGGCTGAGCATAACTAATAGACATTCCTGCCAGACTCAGTCGAAGGCCTTTACTACATCTAAGAAAATGGCCCCAGTTGGGATAGAAGGACGAAACCGGGTAAGCCCGGTGAGAATATGCTCCGTGAGGCGGTGCGTTTGTTGTTCACAGGAGTGTTTGGTTCTAAATCCAAATTGTCGTCAGGTGAGAAGTTGTTTCTCATCGTATTCAGCCTTTAAATTGTTAAGAATAATAATCTCAACACCTTGGCCAGTGTTGAGTAAACTAATAGAGCAATTACCGTCTGTTGTAACCCTTAGATACTCACCGTGGGCGCGCCGCACACCGGCGCCGCCGGCTGCAGCGCCTCCGCCTTCTCTGTATCACACGGTACCGCCGGTCCCCCCGCCGGCAGCGCTTGAACCTGCCCGATCTCCCCCGACACCGGCTAAACACACAATTTGTTAACATTATTATATCAGCTGATGGACATCCACCCCAGGACATAGGCCTTTTGTAGGGACTTCCAATTAACGATCCTGAGCTGCCTTCCATCGAGCGGCTCCTTGTGACTCGTTTGATGTCACTCCACTTTTCACCAGATGGACTGACAGATTGGCTAAGCGAGTGCAGTGAGAGGGGTTGACCAAGGTTGCGTTTTGTAGTGCGCGATCCATTCCAGCACCTTTGGATCCTAACGTCCATCAGCTCTTCAAACTATGTCGATGACTTTGTTTCATCTGTGGATCTCGTCATTTCTGATTCGATCACGCAGCATAGCTCGTTGTGTGACTCTGAGCCCTCTTATGATGGCCACAGTCTTTGATCAAGTATCTATCGGAACATTTTATTGAACCATAGCAGATAATTAGATAAACAGAGTATGTGTAGTCCACTTACGTTTTGCGCATTCTGAAACAAAAAAAAAAAACAGATTTATTACTTGTTCATTTTTAAATATAGCAAAATTTACCAAATTTTCTACAAGTTAGCCTCTATTTTATATTGTGACCACAAAATCTTGAAATCAGAACGATTCCTTATTTGAAAATAAATTTACTTGGTTTTATTCTTAATCAATTTTCTTAATTCTATTAGTTGTACAAAAAAAAAAATATCGTTTTTGAACACGAACATTTCTTGTTATATTTTTTCTTCAATACTGTCCACATCACTAAAGGTCAAACAGGTAGAAAATGCCTCAAGGCATTATGTTTAGCCATTGTTTTGTGGAATAAAGTTTACAGGCAAACACACAAAAATTAGTCCATGAGAGCCTACGTGTTAGTGCAGTGGGTCGTAGTATACCTAAACTTTGGTTGTCTCAATGTAAATAGACCGTAAAAAATTAAAAAAAAAATCTTACCTTCGCCTCCGACATCGTGCCATAATTTCTGTCTGAAATAAAAAAAGAAGAAAATAATTTTTGCCTGAGTGGACAACCTTTAATACCTAATGTATCATTATTAAATAATAATTACAATAATGTATATTGGATGAGATTATTAGGGAGTTACGTATATTACGAGAATTTTACTTTTTTTTTTAATTTTAATTTTATTTTTTATTTTTTCATTTTTTTTATTTTTTTTTTTATTTTATCTTCCATGTCCAGTGGATAGCCTATGCGGTTTTGGATCGAGAGGTCCTGCGTTCGAATCCTGGTTGGCGTCATGGAATACCTAAGTTTTTCTTTCTTTTAATCAAAACGGTTTTGAACACAACTTATATTTATGGTGAAACTGAAAGACAAGAAGATAGATTTATGTACAATCAATAAACTTACCTGATAAAAAAAAAACTATGAAAATCACATTGGAATTTATATAAATTTTCGATAGGACCTTTTAATAAAACATTCTAACGCATGGAATTTGAAACGAAAATTAAATCGAAAATATTATTCTAAAAAATCTATCAAAAATGACTGAAAGATCTGAAACATATTTTCTGTTGTGGTTCTTTAGACAAACTCGTGTCATTGTTTAAATTTAAAATAGGAGCGTTTTGATTAAATATAAATATTTTTTTCTCTAGCCAGGGATAAATTGCTTCTAGAATTTGTAGACTTGGCTATGGGTTTATTTAAAGCCTGTAGAGTTTGACTAATGAAAGTAGACTGAAATCAAATTAAAAAAAATCGGAGTAAAATCTGAAAATTATAGTGCGAATATTGGAATAACTGAGCTTAATACTTTCTAAGAAGACACAACTGAGATCAACACAGTTCTCAGTTTGGCGTTTCAACTGAACAGTTCGACCATACATACATACATACTTTTATAATATACTTATATAATACTTTTACTATACTATATAATACTTTTATACCACACCTAGGTTCGAGTTTGGGAACTAAATTTAATTTAAAAACGTGTCTCGTGATATAAACGTTTATTGATATAAATAAATTTTATAAAAAAAGTGAGTATTGTAAATTCATTATAAATAATATTTTTTGTATAATTATAAAATAGTTCTGATTCAATAAACTCAACAGTATATTTATGAAACAAAGTATAATCTTATTAATACTCGTACCACCACAAAAGATCCGCATAATCAACAAAATTATTACATTTTATGCGTTTATTATTTAATCACAGGCTTAACAGATAAAATTATGTCATTACTATAAGGGCTCCCACATACGGGCCAACGGCCAAAACCACAAAACACCGCTACCGGCATATTTGATATACCGGTTGATAATGATGAATGATGATGATGCATGGGTTAAAAAAAGTAGCAGCCACCGACCACAAGCGTTGACCACCGGCCACAAGTGTCGACCACCGGCCACAAGTGGCTGTCGCGCGCTTCAGCTACTTTCGTGGCCCATTCTTGTGGTGGCATTTGTGGCTGTCGCGTGTGGCCCGTGTGCGGCGACATTAAGCTGATTTACTATAAGTTTACATTCAGCTTACTTCAGCGGCAGCATGGACCAAATGGCCTATCCACTAACTTTGATCCATTAGCCACCTAATCCTACTAATATTATAAACACGATGGAGTATTTTTTATTGGTAAATATTGATTATTATATTGTTGTTAGTGTTTAATTTTAAAATACAATAATACACGCTGCTTGTAAAGACTCATTCTGTACGTTCATTATTCTGTGCCATAGGCTAACTGAACCAATGAAGCAGTATGTACTTGTATATAATAATTCTCCCAATCGTGCTACGGCAGTATTAATGGAATTATTGCTGAAAGCGCGACAAGAAGAATGTAAACGAGGCTACATTAAAATTATTTACTAGCAACACCAGAATGGACGGCAGTGAATGGATCAAAATCTCCTAACTTAACCAGTTCCACGGACTTTTCCCATAGTTTCTTCGCATATTCATCGTTGAGAGCTTTTCGGTCTGGATTTTTCACTACACAATCACTGAAATATAAAAAGAATTAAGTTAAACAGTGGTCTATATTAACCCCCCGAAGGGTTCATGTGTCTGAATAAAAAATTGGGCCCTTTAGCCCATAAGATAAAGACCTTCATTAATCTAATCTATACTATATCTATACAGGAATATTATATGAATTTGTATTTTTGTATGTAACAAATAAACTCAACTTTAAACTTTACCAATAGAAAGCTATCCTACTAATCCTACTAATATTATAAATGCAAAAAATTGTATGGATGTTTGTTACTCTTTAACGATGCTACTACTGAACCGATTTAGCTGAAATTTGGAATGGAAATAGATTTTACTCTAGATTAACACAGGCTACTTTTTATCCCGGAAAATCCTAGGTTCCTGCAGGATTTGTGAATAACTGAATTCCACATAGTATAACATAATAGCAAAGCAATAAATAAATTGAAATACTTTAGTTACTACAAATAAGGTAAGTCTATACATTAAATACACAATTTTTTATATATATGTATGTGTCCATTACGTTTTATTTTTTACTATTGATGATCCCGTATATTACGCTTTCCCGTTTCAGCTGCGTTTTTAGTTTGATCCCTGCGAAATCGTACTAAACGGGTTTTACTGTATTTAAGAAAATTCAAATTGACTCCATAGTTTGATGGTACATTATCACCTTTGTTGTGCAAAACACTTACCTGTAGTACAATCCAGTTTCGTTAGCGCATTTGTCGTCAACGGCGCAATATATTGTCGTTTGAGCGCCAAGTTCTGGAGATTTAAAGAACGGGTAGAAGAAGAATCCTATGATTCTTCTCGCACCTTTGAACAGCACATCATCCATGTGCCTTCCCAGCTCAGTGCGTATCACGCCGGGGTGCAGACTGTATGTATTTATACCCTCTATGTTGTGGGCCTACAAAATATAAAGTGATACGTCATCATCAGTGGTGTGCACAGAGTTTTGGATAGTTACTTTTACATACAAATGATTGTACAAAATAAAAAAATCCTTCTTCAATACAGCTAAAATAAATATCAAATCAACTGATAAAATTTCATCTATATAGCTACTATATGATATCAACCAGTAGGCACCGGGTGACATTTGTTACATAGAATCTCAATTTTGTTTATGTCAACTAGCTTAAGTCAAAGATAGCGAATTAGCCTGCAGGTTCGCAATGAGTCCCCACGCAGCAACGCAGAAGAAGAAGGCGCTGTAGTAGGCTACAGCTCCTTCTTCTTCTTCTTGATGTAGCGGCTCTGCAGGTCTTCAAGAGGTCCCTGTATCACGTTGACCGCTTCCAATCTATTATGATCGCCACTGACTAGATCTCCCCTCCAATACTGGTTGTAGCCAGGTACAGCAGCAGTTTCTTGGCTGGGATGTGTTTAACATCCTCCGGGTTTACTATGAAAGCCCTAGGTGGAGGTCGCGTTTATGTATTAGCGCGCAATTGCAGAGAATGTGCAGACGTGTTTCCTTTGCCTTTTGACATAGTCTGCATAGATTTCTCCAGAGAATGAGAGTCTTAGTAATAGTAGGTTAACAGGATGAGTTTGGCGAGGCTTTTAGGTATACTACAGGAAGGCTCAGACCTAGTTTTGCAAGTTGCACTACAGAGCAGGCCTCAATCTGTAATGTAGAGATATGGAGCATAGACCCACCATGCTGCTCCAATGTGTTGGTAGGTGGTAGCAAAGTTTAGATGAGGCCTATGCCGAAGGATAACCTGACTGCTCTGGTTTAATAAAACCAAGTAGTCACCATCATCATAATTATATCAGCTAATGGATGTCCACTGTGGAACATTGGCCTTTTGTAGGGACTTCCAAACATTACGATTCTGATTTCTGAGCCGCTTGCATCCTACGAATCCCTGCTACTTACTTGTTTGATGTACCAACCAATCTATACTTATAATAAATCTGTAGAGAGGTCAATTCTGTACATGAAATATATTTCCAAAATAACTATCAGGGGGTGATTAGTGATCGATACTGATGCCAAAAATGCAATCAGTAAAATTTTTGTCTGTCTGTCTGTCTGTCTGTCTGTATGTTCTTTATAGAAACAAAAACTACTGGACGGATTTTAACGAAACTTGGTACAATTATTCTACATACTCCTGGGCAGGTTATAGTATACTTTTCATTACGCTACGATCAATAGGAGCAGAGCAGTGAAGAGAAATGTTGAGAAAACGGGAGAAGTTACTCAATTTTTTAAGCTTCCGTCGCGTGTACAGCCTTAATGGTTAAAGCTACATAGAAATCATGTATGACGGAAATGTTCTCCTTAAAATTATCTATAAAAACACAACAGCATATATATGTCTATTTTTTATGGTTGACTCACAATAACACGTGTAACTCCCGATAGCTTAGGAGTTCGGAGCTTTCTAATTATATTTGTCTACTCTTATGTTTATAACACTCATCACTCATCCCTAACTAAAAAAGTTAACATATATTTATATTACCTATTCAATAAAAAAAGAATCATAAAAATCGGTAAAGAAACACCAAATTAATACTAATTCATGCTATATGGATTATTTTTGTGTAACGGTTGCCGCGCTCGACGCGACTCCCGGGGGTTGGGGAATAAATAAACAAGTGCAGCCTTAATGAGTAGGGTAGGGGTAGGGTAGGGTAGGGTAGGGGTAGGGTAGGGGTAGTGGAGGGTAGGGGTAGGGTAGGTTTAGGGTAGGGCAGGGGTAGGGTAGGGGTAGGGCAGGGGTAGGGTAGGGTAGGGATAGGGTAGTGGTAGGGTAGGGGTAGTTGAAAGTTTACAACGAATTTCACACGGACGAAGTCGCGGGCGTCCGCTAGTAAAATAATAATAAGTTATAATACAATAAGCAAGCATGAATAAAGGCTATTTTTATTTATTTCATTTTAATTTGTTTAGGATGCTTACTTTAAGCTTAGCTGCTAGTTCTCTTGAAAAAAGCACATTTGCTAGTTTGCTCTGCGAATATGCTTCTGCTGAGTTGTAACGTCGATTTTCGTAGTTCAAGTCATCAAAGTTTATGTCATATCCTGAAAAAAAATTAGAGTTTAAAATTATAGAGTGTGCGCAATTAGTGTTTGTATCATGCAATATACACACAGAAAGCAGGGGTAAAGGCTAAATATGTCCCATGCAGTATACCCTATCAGCTATCCAAAGTAATTTAAGACACTGCATTACCATAAAACATCTACTGAGATTCAAATGTAGCTGAATGGATCAACAAAAAAGTTTTAAGGGTGTTTCAAAATGGTGTACTATTTTACTGGCAACACGTTCTCACATTTAGAAAGATTTTAGAATTTAATTTTAGTGCAAAGTAATGTCATGCTTCATAGACAGTACAAAAACATAGTGTGTGAATATATTGAGTTGCCAGGTATAAATATATATATTACAAAAAATGCTGAAATGTACTTACTTGTATGTGCAGCAGAAGATACAGTCACAATTCTTGCAGGCGTGCTGTTCCTTATACAAGGAAGGAGCAGCATTGTTAAGAGGAAATGAGCCAAATGATTAGTACCAAATTGTACCTCAAACCCATCTTCAGTGACTCCCTTAGGACACATCATAACTCCAGCATTATTCACAAGTATATTTATATGGGATTCAGAGTTTAATATCTTTTTTGTAAATTCTCGAACTGATGACAATGAGGATAGGTCACATTTCTCTACAATCAGATTTCCCTTCTCGGGTAGATCTTTGCAACTGTCTTCTATATCATTTTTAGCTGCTTCTGCTTTGTCAATATTCCTGCATGCCATTATTACTTTTGCACCTAAAATATAATCATTTATTTATTACATAGAACACTATTGTTTAAATTCAACAACTGGCTATCTAAGCTAGACTTTATATATAATATGTTTTGTCATCAACCTAATTTTGACAGTCTCTGTGGCACAGTGGTATGCGCGGTGGATTTACATGAGTGAGGGCCTGGGTTCAATCCTCTTTAACATGAGGGAGATACTGAGATTCCCGGCTGGGTTGAGTGAGGTTTTCTTAATTGGTCCAGGTCCGGCTGGTGGGAGGCTTCAACCGTGGTTAATTACCACCCTACCGACAAACATGTGTATGATGTATGTATGTGTGACATGTACCTATGTATGTAGATGGGTGTGGTTTTTCATCATCCTCCTAACAAGTTAGCCCGCTTCCATCTCAGATTGCATCAGGGGAGATTGTAGTCAAGGGCTTACTAGTAAAGAATAACAAAAAAACATTATTATTATCAGCATAATTCTAAGGGCCCACTACAAAGCCAGGCCTCTCTTCTTAGAGGAGAGCAGAGGAGCTTAAAGTTTTTACCCACCACATTGCTATGGAAGGGTGAGGACTTCTTGTACAGGCTCCATTTATTGTACTTGTACTGCTCCAATGCAGTCCACATTGAAACAGTATATGGTATGGTCAGGGTTACTACTATTTCTTATATTCTTAATTTCTATTTTATTTTTACATTTCTTTAGATTATTATTAAGCACTAGCCGACGTCCCGCAGTTTCACCCGCATATTACCCGTTCCCTTGAGAATACAGGCATAAAATATACCCTATAACACTCACAAATAACATAGCTTTCTACTGGTGAAAGAATTACCCCCCCATAACTCTACAAACTTTCCTCTATTATCAAAGTTTTTGTTTACAAATACGGTCATTAACCTTTAGAGGTCAATGGACGGTTGACATTTGACACTTATGTTTCTATTAACTGACAAATTGAACCAATGGAAAAAAAAATACTTGCCTCTCCTATAAAAATCGCGTACCGTTTCCTTCCCAATCCCTGTGTTACATCCAGTTACAATTGCGGTCTTTCCTATTAGTTTAGCGTTACTGTAGCAACGTCCACTGAAGACCGGCATGATTAAAAACTTT
The DNA here is from genome assembly GCF_947172395.1 of Bicyclus anynana. Lineage (NCBI taxonomy): Eukaryota > Metazoa > Arthropoda > Insecta > Lepidoptera > Nymphalidae > Bicyclus > Bicyclus anynana. The sequence continues at coordinate 5,135,785 of NC_069086.1, forward strand.
TTTCAACAAAACTCCCGAAAAACTGGATAAACAAATAACACATACACCGAATGTAAGTAAATAATAAGCACCAGCTATATTTAACTTGTTTAAATTCACAGGATATTATGATGTTTAAATTTCAAAGAAAGATACAATAAAAGTTCACTCTCCAATTTGAGTATAGATGGATGGAGGCCAAGCACCATGAGACTTTTAATCTATGGTCAGTGGTGGTCCGGTTTCAACATTCAAGGTTACTATAATCGTCCCGCAATAACAAGCCCGCTAAGACTTGTGCCATACAAGATTTTAAGCTTTATGTCAACAAACACTTAATACTTGCCCGTTCAATACCGCTTTGAATAGAAACGTGTAAACGCAGCACAAAACATAGATGGCGGCGTTTTTATTTTTGTAGTAATGCCTACTAATAATTAACCTATCTCAACTTTTGTGTTAAGTTTTTATAATTTTGCATTTTTTTATGTTAATTTCGTGCAGGAAAAAATATGTATTTCTTTTAAAATAAGGACTGCATAAAAATAATGTATACACGATACCTTATTACACCCTTAAGGGCCGGACGAGATTTCCTACAACACACTGTATATCCCAGTAGTCTTACGGGAACGGATATACGTGGGTGAAACTGCGGGGCGTCGGCTAGTTGAAGATAAAATGCTTTTCAAATGTCATGAAGTTATTAATTACACTCACGATCAAGTCGTCAATATTCTCTTGCAGTGCACTTTAATTTGAGACTTCAGTCGAGTATATTTGCTGACATTCGGTTGTCCTTCCCCACTTTCAACCCCCACAACATTTAAACGGCTCAACCGATTTTCAACAAATATATCTAAGAACACTCGCCCTTGTAACCTTTGAAAAAAAAAACTGAATTAAAATCGCTTCATCATAACACACCTCATTATAACACCCTTCTGTTTGCGTCGGAAGTTATTGAGGTTTTTAATAATTATAAACGAATTATGTAAGAATGCACATTTAATAATTTTATAACCGCAATTTTCTTAAATACGACATATTATGGTAAATAAAAAATATCTATAAATAAATATGTAAATGAGAGATACAAAAAGATAAATGTATGTCTGTAATGTATGTAGCTATTTTACGTTGGTTCATGTTCATTCGTCAAAAGGGGCCTTATATTTTGGAACGAATAATTTTAGTGATACAAAGAGACTTACAAAAAATGAGTGCCTCTTTTTTAAGTTATGTAACAATTTTATTTACCTGTCAAACCGGTTGTAAATTAAATTGTAATTAAATAGTGATGTACAGTATTTTAAGTTATCGAAAAAAGTAAAGTAATTATGAAAAATTACTTTTTTTCCAAACTTTTAGGATTTCCTTATACCTACTTATTAGTACCAATGACATGTACGTACAACTAGAACAGGATTTTTTAAATTACCTAAGAACAACTCCATGTCTGCGCATCAATTATCAGCATAATGTATCAAATAGTAACATATCTCTTTATTGTAGGTTGGCTACGTAAGTGACAAAATAACGCATGCGCGTTTCATTACGATTTGGGACTAAAAAATCCTAGTTGTAATGTTAGGTAATGTGAAATGATTTATTATCGAAGTATATCTATCTTGTATTCTATTCTATACCTCTAATAAAACTGGTCGAATTCTATACATTTGTTCACAATTTTAGATTTTACTTATACCATTAGTAACACCAAACGTTACCGTGGCATAACGGAAGCCAGCGCCATCTAGAATCTATACTTATAATACGAATTCTGATTTTATACATTCTGTACATTGAACATATTTTGAAAATTTTTGATGGGGGGGCATTATATAATCTATACTGAAGCTAAAAATATTTTTTTTCGTTTTTTTGTCTGTCTGTCTATCAGTGTTTTTTTGATATTCGGGCATCACGCTGAAAGTACTGAATAAATTCAAATGAAATGAACGGTTTAAGACCATAATACGAAGAAGGTTATAGGATACTTTTTAATGCGAAACTAAAATGAGAAGGGGGTGAAATAGGGGTTGAAAGTTTGTATGGAAAGTCCTTCATTATAGAGTTTCAGTTTTTGAAAATTTGTTCATAAATTATAAAAAAAATACGAAATATAATGTAATTCAAAAGTTTTTAAAATTCAACCGCTAGTACGAAATATAATGTGATTCAAATTTTTTTAAAATTTAACCCCATAAGCGGTGAAATAGGGTTTGAAAGTTTACATTGATTGCCACGCGGATGAAGTCGCGAGCGTCCGAACTGAAACTGAAAAGAAAACAACAAGCTCAGTCCTGAAGTGTAAAAAGCAATTAGAAAACAGTCGGGACCTATTAAAATTAAGTTAAAAATCCCTTGAATTTGATACCCATATTGCAATTGTCAAAAAAAAATTTGTTTTCACCTCGAGTCTATAGTCACAGTCGTTTTATTGGTTTTTTTTTTAATTTCACCTATCTAAGAACACTTGGGTTATTAAGACAAATCTAACGATATCTTAATTACGTAAATCCGTTCAGCTGTTTGGAAGACATGAGGTAATAAATAATATTACATACATACAAGATACGCGCGAAAAACATAACCCTTCTTGCATTAGGGTAAAAATAGGTCGTATTATCATAGAACAGTGATGTACCTACTCGTATTATCTACGATACTTACGATATGTACCGTATCAAGTACTAATCTTTACTACAACTGACGAGCAGGCCGGGTCAACTCTCGAACAAAGTTTGGTTATACCTACGGGGGCTAGACCTGTGGTGTCATCATCCATACGGTTCTACCGTCTGGTAGTTGTAGCAATATTATTATCGTTAGTAGCTCACGCCTGACATAATATTTTGATAAATCTAATACATTTTTAGATTTAAATATGACTTTAATAACTGAATAAATACTTTTCTTCTACAAAAATATAGAGAGACACTCTCGTTGAATATTGTTTTAGTAACGTATGGGTAAGATTTTCTAAACGAAGTGTGGCAACCCCAATTACTTAATAAAAAATAAATATGTTATAAAATGAAAATGGCGTCATTTCACCAAATAAAACACGAATTCACGAATAATAAAATAAATGTTTGCCAAGGCCTGTTAATATTTATGAAGACCTCTTCATGGATTGGATTTAAGCAACCTGCTGTGTAATATCCTCGCCATTCTTGATGTTGAGAAGATCTATAAGTCTTTTGCGTTTCATCTGAGTGTTGTGGTTTTTCATTATGTTAAAAATAAGACTTTGTTAGTTCAAGTGTCTCTATAACTATGAAGAAGAACAAAAGAAAATGCTTTGAGTGTGGTTCTTCGCCTGCCGATGATCCAGAGAAGACCCTACAGAGATTACAGAAATTTGATTCTACAAATTTAGTCTCCGGTATGTACCTACTTTAAGTTTTAGCTAATAATAAAATACTTTAATTATAGCTATTGATCAGATAATGATTACATTAGTTAGTTAATTAGGTTTCTTAGTAGTCTTCTCAAGATATGGGAATTATTAAAATCCTACTAATTCTTATGAAACTCGTGCTCAATTATACAACTATGCTGGGTTTACACATTATGGTAATGTTTGTAGATGCAATGCACCCCAAATAACTGTCTGACCTGCAGCTGTCTGAATGTTTACTTCTCTGGACCTACTGAACAGATTTTCATTTGGTTATCACAGGTAGCTTAATCTGGAGCAACATAAGGTTAATTATGAAATGGTAATGAAAATAAACATCTGAGAAAAGCAAATTCCATGAACTAATTTGAAAGTATCTGTTACCAGTTCAATATTAAACCACAGGTATATGTACTAAAGGCAGGTAGAGTAAAATTTGAGTTTTATTTTTGAGTCTATAATAAGTAGTTTATAATTATGTAATGATGAACCAGAACAATTTGTTAATTTGAAACTACAATTACAAGTTTTTATAATTATGTTAGGCACTAGGCAGACTAATGAAGAGTATGTTAGTTTACTTTGTACAAAAATCTGTTCTTTGACATAATTATAGAATAAGATGATAAGTGATGATGCAATCTAAGATGGAAGCGAGATAACTAGTTAGGCAAAGGATGAAAATCCACACACATTTCTGTTTCTACATAATATCTCACCGGAACACTAAATCGCTTGCCAGTAGGGTATTAACTAGCCAGCCAGACATAGACTAGAAAGAAAACTTCAATTGGCCCAGCCGGGGATAGAACCCAGGACTTTTGCGTAGTTAATTCACTGTGCTACGGAGGCCATTTCGGCAATATTTTTCTTGCCTTGATCTATAAAAGCTTTTGCCAATAATAAGATACATTTTTCATTGAAGGTTGTTTGAAAGAAATAGCTTTTAGCTATAAGACCTAAGCATTGCACATTTTTTTTTTTTTTCTTTTTGACAATGTAGCTTCTGTGAACAGTTGAGGAATTCCCTGTGTTTCTGTTCTATCATCAGATTGCCTCCGGACATTTTAGTTATATTTCTCACCTGGTTCTTGTCAAGGTTTTGTAATAAACAATAATAACAAATTAACTAAGTAAAAATGGCTATGTGGTTAGTCTGTCTGCCGTAGAAGTAGCTGCGAGAGGATTACCAACAAAATCTTTCTATAACTTGTTTAAAGACCTTGGCATCTTTAGGACTGCAGCAACTTCTATGTAGAAGAAAGAGAGAAAGAAGAATAAGTATCCAAAGCTGCTCTTAGTAGGATCTTACCAAATTTGGCTAAACAGGGAGAACAACACAAGTAGGGGAGTTTAATCAATTGTCAAGGAATTCCTTAACCCTACATCCTGTAGTCACAACTCCAGGACTCTGCTCGGAGTATTTCTCTCTACCAGGCGATGGACCTGGCACCTGCACGGAATGTTAAGATATTCATCTGTCTCTTCATGCGTAGTATGTTTATGTATTTTTAATTAAATTTACTCACTCTCTTAATTTCAGTAATGTCCAGATAATCAAGGATTAGACTATTGGACTTTTAGAATAAATTTTACATTGAACTATGAATGGTTTGTCATCTACATTTTTAAAAAAGACGAGATGTTTTGCCTGTAAGAACAAGAGAGAGAGAGAATAAGAAGGTAAGTTAAACACCTACTGTAAAATGCACACTGCTCCAATGTGGGTTGATAGGCTTGGGGTAATAAAGTTTTTTTTTTTTTTTTTTTCTTGTACGGCCAATCTGCGATCAGTCCTAAGACTATAAACAAATATGTTGCGAGTGTCTTTGTCTTGTGGAGGTCGATCCTCATTAGGAGTCGGCGCTCATTTGGTGCGTCCTGTTTTTTAAATGTCCAGGTCGAGTATGCGTTTACGTTTAAGACGCCTCGGACAGTCATCAGTCAAGAGTCTGTTTGCTAAGATATTAGGATGAATAAGGAGTCGCTTCTTGTATCTTTTGGCTAGCCCCCTAACTTCGTCCTTTACTGTGCAAATTTGCAAATTATGATGTAGTTCCTCATTCGTGATAAACCACGGCGAGTTGGCGATAGTACGTAGTATTTTATTTTGCATTCTTTGCAGGATATTTAGGCTAGTGTCGCATGCACTACCCCACAGTTGAGCGCCATAGGCCCAGGCCGGCTTCAAGATGCACGTGTAAATAAGCAGCTTGTTGTCAACGGACAGCTTAGAGTTTCTGCCTAAAAGCCAGTGGAATGTTTTAAATCTGATATTCAGCTCTTCTCTTTTAGTTTTTATATGCTTTGTCCACGTGAGTCTGCGGTCTAGATATAGGCCTAAGTATTTGACGTGTTCATTGTGAGGCAAAGTGTTGTTATCTAGATGGACCGGCGGACAATCTCCTGTTCTTAAAGCAAACGTGACCTGAACAGATTTATTGGCGCTTGTCTTAATCCTCCAATTCCGCAGCCATGTTGCAACCTGATCAAGACCTGTTTGCAGCAGTGCTGATGCTGAAGTAGCATTTTTATGGCTTGCTAATATAGCTGTGTCGTCGGCAAATGTTGCTGTTGTAATATTTGATAGAGTCGGTAGGTCGGCTGTGTATATTGTATATAGAGTAGGCCCCAAAACAGATCCCTGCGGCACACCAGCGCTAATATTGAAAAACGAAGATGTTGTGTCTTTTTCTTTTACTTGAAAAATTCTATCAGACAGATAGGAGGAGAGAAGTGGTATGTAGCTATGTGGTAGCACTGATTTGAGTTTGCACAAAAGACCTTTGTGCCAGACCTTATCGAATGCCTGCTGAATGTCTAAGAAAGCAGAAGCACAATATTCTTTATGTTCTAGGGATTTTCGAATTTTATCGCACACTCGATGGACTTGTTCTACTGTCGAATGATGCTGTCTAAAGCCAAATTGATGAGGAGGAATCAAGTTGTTTTCATTTAAAATTGGTATTAATCTTTCCAGAAGGGCTTTCTCGAATAGTTTTGACAAGGTTGGTAATAAGCTTATGGGTCGATAAGATTTGATGTCATGTGGTGGTTTCCCCGCTTTGTGAATCATCAGTATCTGAGACACCTTCCATATTCTCGGAAAATATTGTGTTCTCAGAATACCGTTAAATAGGTATGATAGAAAAACTAATGCTTTCTTGGGTAGCTCTATCAAGACCTCTTTTGTGATTAAGTCAAACCCGGGTGCCTTCTTGTTGTCTAATTCTCTAATTAGTCGTGCTATTTCACGAGGTGAAACCGATTTTGGAGGAACATTTAGCTGATAGGGAGCATTTACAGTTGATTCTACAGAGTCCTCAAAGTAGCTGTTGTTCCCTGATTCATTCGGGGTGAATACTAATGCAAGGTGTTCAGCAAAAGCATTCACTTTCCCTTGGCAGCTCCTGGCCCAGGTTCCATTTTCTAGTTTTAGAGGTGGGGTAATAAAGTTAAATTATAAAAGGATCACTATCAGGTGTTAATGATAATGACTGGGATATATAGCATATCATACTCTCTGAGATATAGGGATATAACACCAGCAACAGCTCTCCAGTGATGCAGTAGATAGCATCATTGCTCTTTGCATCTACACGCCACAGCCAGTTGTGGCAATTGAACTCATCATATTAGTGTGATGAGCATGGATGTATTTCAGTGTCTATGTGGTTGTGAGTGTACGCCCATGTTAAATAACAAGTAATGGCCAAAATATTAAGTAGATGTTGATCAATAATCTTCTCTATCTTCCAGTAAAAGTCCCATTAAAATGACCCTGCTGTTCCAGAGATTAGCTCAAACAAACAGACAGATGAACATTTTAAAGAAGTATGACTGTATGTCAGTATTGTATATAGGCACTTGAGAAAACACAGTTATTTTGAAATCACAGACATACACTTAAATTTTATTTATATGTATTGGTGCTGTTCATAAATATAGCATCAGCTGAAACAAACTAGGCATAGTTAAGTTACATTTTATACAGGGTGCTCGGGACTATTTCTCATAAATTCAAGGTGTTGACAAGTCCACTTATAGGAGTTACCTTAGCTACTAGTTTATATTGAGGAGAACTTTCCACCTAGATGGGTTGTGACTGTATTAGGGGTCTGGTGATGAAGACATAGGACAGTTAAGGGACTCCTCAACGGTTCACAGTAGCTACCATGTGTTGATAAATTTGTATTGATGAGAACTTTCCACCTAGATGGGTTGTGACTGTATTAGGGGTCTGGTAATGAAGACGAAGGACGGTTAAGGGAACTTCTCGATGGTTCACAGTAGTAATTAGTTTGATTCTAAGTCAGAGGCAATCAAATACAATGTTTTATCACGACTCATAGCAACATACCTTTGGCGCTAGATCAATATCTAGGATGATTTCACTAAAAATGGAAAAATAAAAATTTTTAATTAAAGAAATTCAACCAACTTCAAAAACATAAAACATACTGGCTAAACTAAAAAGCGAAAAATAATATTATACTAAGTTCATATCATATTATGTTCTAACTGATGATCAGTTTGAAGGCTGTGCTAAACCTGTGTTGTTTTAATTTAAGCTGTTACTGAAAGAACTACATGAAAGAACACTGTCTGAAAAACCTAAATATTTATGATATTCTTACATGGCTTGAATTAATACATCATTGGGCTAGCACCACCTTCAAACTGATCATCAGTTAGAACATAATATGATATATAGAACTTAGTATAATGTTATTTTTCGTTTTTTAGTTTAGTAAGTATGTTTTTGAAGTCGGTTGACTTGTTTTTATTAAAGTTTTTTAATACACATGTTCCTTAGACATTTTAAGTTAATTTTCCTTATAGAACTTGGAGCTACCCTAGAGTTATGGGAAATACTCCCGAGCACCCTGTAGATGCTACTTAATCCTACTAATCCTTCATTCATCAGTATCGGTTGGTGGGCTTGGAGTTTATAAAGAATATTAAGTATATATAATTTATTTATGAACATTCCTCATTCAGTTGAGCTTTTACTACCCATAACACAAGCTAAGCTTACTTTGAGACTAGTTAGTGATGTGTGTAATGTGTTAATATAAATATTAACCAACTTTCTGCAGTTTGAGAATACGCGGATAAAATATAGCCTATGATACTCAGAAATAACGTGGCTTTCTAGTGGTAAAAGAATTTTCAAAATTGGTTCAGTAGATCCAGAGTTTACCTGCTAGAACACCACCAACTTTACCTCTTTATAATACATACTAGCAGACGCCCGCGACTTCGTCCGCGTAAAAATCGATGTCAACTTTCAACCCCTATTTCACATTCTATTTTGCAAGTTTTATAACTTATACCTTGTAACTAAAAAAATTAAGGACTTTCCGTACAAACTTTCTACCCCTACTTCACCCAATTCTGATTTTGTTTTCACGACAAAAAGTATCCTATTATCCTTCTACGTATTATGGTCTCAAATCGTCTTAAGTATCGTTTGAATTCATTCTGTAGTATCAGCGTGATGCCCGGTCAAAAAAAAGGCAAACAGACAGACAAAAAATAGAAAATATGAGCGTGGTGCGATGACAAAGGAAAATAGAGACTTCTATGCTAAAATTATAATCTTTGGATCTACTGGACCGATTTGAAAGATTGTTTTATCAATAGAAAGTTACGTTATTTGCGAGTGTCATAGGCTATGTGTGATTCCCATATTCACACAGGAACGGGAACCACGTAATGGAAAGCGCGGGGCGTCATGTAGCGGACTTTCTGCGTCTTTGAGAAATTTTGTATTATCTCCAAAACTAATTAACATAGTATAAAGGGCAAATCTTATCTCCATAATATCCTTGTGATTATTAAATAATTTATTTTGATAAGGATTTAAGTTAAGTAGCATAAATAATGACGCAAACCTAAGTATATAAAATTTATAATTTTCAAAACACAAAAGGTACTATATCTGCTAATATATAGAAGATAGATATATGGTGTCGCGGACTTTTTTGTAGAACTTTTAAAGATACATAAAGCCTCCATACATTAATTTCAATTTTACACAATGGTTAAGGCAGCGCATGCGAATAAGTCTGCTTAAGAGGATTTTCGGTCCGACCTGTATGACAAAAACTGTGTTAACTCGGCGAATATATATCATGCTAATATAAAATATAGCCTATAGCACTCCCCGATAATGTAGCATTCTACTGGTGAAAGAATTTTTGAAATCGGACCAGTAGTTCCGAAAATTACCCCATTTAAAAAATGTGACAAACTTACAAACTTTACCTCTTTATAATATTAGTATAGATTAACAACCCATTTTCGGCTCATTGTTGAGCACGAGTCACTTCTCAGGACGAGAGGGGTTAGGCCTTAGTCCTCCATGCTGGCCCAATGCGGATTGGCAGACTTCACACACCTAGACAATTAAGAAAATTCTCAGTTATGCAGGTTTCTTCACAATGTTATGCTTCACCATTTAAGACATTTAATTTAAAAATGGGTTGAATACATATCAGTATAGATTTTTATTGTGAGTTTCTTGAAAGAAGGAAATGCTCAATATTTCATAGACCAACCCAGGACTCAAACTCAGAATTTCATGATAGTTACACTGAACCAATAAAGCAGTTAGAGAGAGAGAGAGAGATAAATAAATAAAAAGAGTTTATTATGTATTAAAATTAAAATATATACCTAATGCTTTCAGCAATCCTGCTTCTTCACATGAATTTTACCCGCATGACGACGGTTTTTAATATAAAAAATATTTACACAATGTCTCAAAAAGCAATCAAAGCTTTCAAAAATGAACAATGTTCGCAGAAGTTCAGTACCAACAAACTCACAAAAAATGAGCCCAAAATTTAGCATTACTTGCAAGCCAGACTAAGAAATTTCAAGAAGATAATTTAAAAGAAGACAATAGAATAAAATAATATTAACACACAATGCTTAGCAAATATAGCATTAACAGATGGAAACCAGGCAATAGGTATGTTAAAAATAGGTTATGTTTCATAGAAGCTATTTTAATCCTACACATCCATCATTTATCATTGTCTCCATATAGTAGAGGAGGTATGGAGCTGAGACCCTCCACACTGCTCCAATGCTGTTGGTGGGCTTAGGGTGATAATGTTCAATTAATTAATTACCACTATCTGATGCTAATGTTAATAATCGGGATTAAAGGTTTCCCAACTTCAGGATGAGAATTTAACTGATTTTTTTTTACATTTTTCATAATCTATTCTTCACATTTTTCACTTAATAAAATTCTTTTAGTTTTTGTTTGTTTTTAACTGGTGATGATGATGACTCCAAGATGAGAATTTGACTGATTTTTTTTTACATTTTTAACCGATTTTAAAAAAAGAAGGAGGTTCTCAATTCGGGTCTATGTTTTTTTTTCATAATCTATTCTTCACATTTTTCACTTAATAAAATTCTTTTAGTTTTTATTTGTTTTTTAACTGGTGAAAATACATAAAATTTATTCTTTATGTTTAAATTTTCAGGTGTAGCAAAATAGAAGATGAAGGTCTAGCTGTGCCAGTCAGTGCTGAGCCACACAGTTGCTGCTGGCATGTTTGCAAAATAGCACAAGGTAACCTACTTCATCGTTATTATCAACCTATTTTAACAGCATTACAGGGCCAGGCCTTATAGAAAAGTGATTATGGAGCTGAGACCCACCACACTGCTCCAATGCTGTTGGAGGGCTTAGGGTGATAATGTTCAATTAATTAATAACCACTATCAGATGCTAATGATAATAATCGGGATTGAAGGCTTCCAAACTCCAAGATGAGAATTTAACTGAATTATTTTTAACCGACTTCTATGTTTTTATTTTAGTTTTCATTTGTTTTTTAACTGGTGAAAATACATAAAATTTATTCTTTATGTTTAATTTTTCAGGTGTAGCAAAATAGAAGATGAAGGTCTAGCTGTGCCAGTCAGTGCTGAGCCACACAGTTGCTGCTGGCATGTTTGCAAAATAGCACAAGGTAACCTGCTTCATCGTTATTATCAACCTATTTTAACGGCATTACAGGGCCAGGCCTTATAGAAAAGTGATTATGGAGCTGAGACCCACCACACTGCCCCAATGCTGTTGGAGGGCTTAGGGTGATAATGTTCATTTAATTAATAACCACTATCTGATGTTAATGATAATAATCGGGATTAAAGGCTTCCCAACTCCAAGATGAGAATTTAACTGAATTTTTTTTCACATTTTTAACCTACTTCAAAAAAAGAAGGAGGTTATCAATTCGAGTCTATGTTTTTTTTTCATAATCTATTCTTCACATTTTTCACTTAATAAAATTATTTTAGTTTTCATTTGTTTTTAACTGGTGAAAATACATAAAATTTATTCTTTATGTTTAAATTTTCAGGTGTAGCAAAATAGAAGATGAAGGTCTAGCTGTGCCAGTCAGTGCTGAGCCACACAGTTGCTGCTGGCATGTTTGCAAAATAGCACAAGGTAACCTACTTCATCGTTATTATCAACCTATTTTAACAGCATTACAGGGCCAGGCCTTATAGAAAAGTGATTATGGAGCTGAGACCCACCACACTGCTCCAATGCTGTTGGAGGGCTTAGGGTGATAATGTTCAATTAATTAATAACCACTATCTGATGCTAATGATAATAATCGGGATTAAAGGCTTCCCAACTCCAAAATGAGAATTTAACTGAATTTTTTTTCACATTTTTAACCTACTTCAAAAAAAGAAGGAGGTTCTCAATTCGAGTCTGTTTTTTTTTCATAATCTATTCTTCACATTTTTCACTTAATAAAATTCTTTTAGTTTTTATTTGTTTTTTAACTGGTGAAAATACATAAAATTTATTCTTTATGTTTAAATTTTCAGGTGTAGCAAAATAGAAGATGAAGGTCTAGCTGTGCCAGTCAGTGCTGAGCCACACAGTTGCTGCTGGCATGTTTGCAAAATAGCACAAGGTAACCTACTTCATCGTTATTATCAACCTATTTTAACAGCATTACAGGGCCAGGCCTTATAGAAAAGTAATTATGGAGCTGAGACCCACCACACTGCTCCAATGCTGTTGGAGGGCTTAGGGTGATAATGTTCAATTAATTAATAACCACTATCTGATGCTAATGATAATAATCGGGATTGAAGGCTTCCAAACTCCAAGATGAGAATTTAACTGAATTATTTTTAACCGACTTCTATGTTTTTATTTTAGTTGTCATTTGTTTTTTAACTGGTGAAAATACATTAAATTTATTCTTTATGTTGAATTTTTCAGGTGTAGCAAAATAGAAGATGAAGGTCTAGCTGTGCCAGTCAGTGCTGAGCCACACAGTTGCTGCTGGCATGTTTGCAAAATAGCACAAGGTAACCTGCTTCATCGTTATTATCAACCTATTTTTACGGCATTACAGGGCCAGGCCTTATAGAAAAGTGATTATGGAGCTGAGACCCACCACACTGCTCCAATGCTGTTGGAGGGCTTAGGGTGATAATGTTCAATTAATTAATAACCACTATCTGATGCTAATGATAATAATCGGGATTAAAGGCTTCCCAACTCCAAGATGAGAATTTAACTGAATTTTTTTTCACATTTTTAACCTACTTCAAAAAAAGAAGGAGGTTCTCAATTCGAGTCTATGTTTTTTTTTCATAATCTATTCTTCACATTTTTCACTTAATAAAATTATTTTAGTTTTCATTTGTTTTTGACTGGTGAAAATACATAAAATTTATTATTTATGTTTAATTTTTCAGGTGTAGCAAAATAGAAGATGAAGGTCTAGCTGTGCCAGTCAGTGCTGAGCCACACAGTTGCTGCTGGCATGTTTGCAATATAGCACAAGGTAACCTGCTTCATCATCATTATCAGCCTATTTTAACGACACTAGTTTAACAGAGCCAGACCTTATAGAAAAGGGGTTAGGGAGCTTAGACCCACCACACTGCTACAATAAAGGTTGGTGAGCTAAGGGAGATAAAGTGAAATTCATTGTGGATCACTATCAGATGTTAATGATAATGACCTGGACGAGGCGCGGGAGTGTAATACAAACAACTTACCAACTCCAGGCTGAGAACTGTAAATTTCTTGGAAGAAAGAAAAACTCAGTATCTGATAGCCTGACCCAGGATTCGAAGCCACGACCTAGTTATCCAAAACCACATTGGCTAACCAATATTATAATACTAGCGGACGCCCGCGATTTCAACCGTGTGATGTTCAGTTTTTGAACATCCAGCGGGAACCATGTTTCTGGGATAAAAAGTAGCATAAATATTGCTCAATAACTTCCTCTATCTTCCAATGAAAGTCCAATTAAAATCGGTTCAGCCGTTCCAAAGATTATCCCAGAGAAACAGAAACACAGACAGACAAAAAATTTAAAAGACCTTGTTTGCATTTTAGTATTGTGTATATAATTATAATCACTTGAAAAAACTATTGATAAATTTCACTAAAATTAACTTTTATTCCTGAAAAAATCAAGGGAGATTTGTGAAAAACTGTATTTCACGCGGTCATTGTTGCTTGCCTCACCCTACTCAACTAAATTATTTTAGTGTACAACATGATTTTTTTGAGACGAATATCTTACCAATTCATGGATTCACCATGTGCGTGTCCATCACGTGGCAGAGAGAAAAACGCTGAGCAGAGCTTGGACTTATGATCAATGGACGTAAGGTTAAAGAATTGCTTGACAATTGATTAACACTCCCCTTCTCTGCTCGTGTTGTTCTCCCTGCGTAGTAAGGTCTGCCAAATTTGGTAACCCAAATCTGCACTTCTAGAGAGACCAAGGTCTCTAAGCAAATTATAGAGAGATTTTGCTGGTTATCCTCTCGCACCTCTCTACGGCGTACAGACTAACCATATAGCCATTTTAGTTAGTTCATTTGTTAGGTCATAACATTTATTCAGTTTTATACTGTGGTCCTTTGGAATGTTAGTCTCCCACGGGACAGTAAGCACTACAAGTACTATGCTAAAGGAAAATGTCTGGTTTAGATCACGAAATAGCAACATCCTCTGGGATTATCCTCTTAACTGGTAACAATAATAATTATGTAAAATGTATACCTTATCAGCCGATAGACGTCCACTGCTGGACATAGGCCTCTTGCATGGATCTTGTTGTGTTGTACTATACATTGCAAGGTAATGCCCATAAATGACCACGCTGGGCATGCGGGTTGGTCATTCGCAGGCCTAGACTTCTCGCACCGGTATCGCTGCTGCCTGACACCGGTCTGTGGTACTTGTGATGTCTAGCTGAATCAGAATTGTTAAACCGCCATTAGTCGGTCGCCAGAGCCTCGTCGGTCAATCTGCAGGGTGCACCACGTGCAGGTGATGTTGGCAGTTGGAGAGGCTGACTGGTACTAGCCTCCCCCTTACACCCCATAAATGTATACTTCTTATTTATTTTTGCAGGTGCAGTGCATGCAATAATAGTTATGTAAAATGTATAACTTCTGATTTATTATTGCAGGTGCTGTAAAATGAAGATATATTGTTAAATATCATGAGATAGAAATAAAAGATGAAGGTCTAGCTGTACCCGTCCCGAGCCACACTACTGCAGCCACGTTGCTGCTGGCATTTTTGCAAAGTAGCACAAGGTAACTTGCTTTATTCATTCGGCTTAGGTTGATATTATTAGATTGATTAATGATCACTATCAGAAATGTTAATGATAATGACCGGGTTCGACGGCTTAACATGCTCTCTGAGGCACGGGGGTGTGACACCACCAACTTCCCAACTCCAGACTAAGAATTTGTTAGCAGAAGCAAAAACTCAGTATCTCTTAAAGACAGAACCAGGATCTCGTGATCCAAAACACATGGGCTAGCTACTGAACCAACAAGGTTTTTTTGACCTGCTTAATAACAATGAACTACATGTTTCCTAGATACACTTACAGTTTTGTTTTTAAAAACTGTAAGTGTATCTAGTAGTATCTCACAAATGTCCCTGAAGAGAATAGGAATTCTTATTATATATAATTATGTAAATATTTATTTTCAGTGCATTTTAAAAAGTCATGTTAATTGAAATTTTCTATTACAGGTCACAACAATTGATGTAACAAATATAATCAATGGACCAGGCACCTGCACCATGATTCTTTGGAATACTAAAATTCGTCTCTTTATATCTGTACTTCTCATAATGAAAAATGTCACGTTTTTATGAAAGAAATAATGGAATCAAATAATAAATAAAACAAGCATATGCTGGAAGTCCTCAGAAACAGCTTCGACTTTGATGATTTTTTTTAAAGTCATGTTTTTTATGTTATTTAAAATCAGAAATGTTTTGGTGGACGAAATTATTTAAATTGTTAAAAAATATCTATGCTATTTATACATATTTTTTTTTTAAATACAACCGACTTCAAAAATACAAACTTATGCAGAAAACTAACAAACGAAAGAAAATATTATAATATTTTCTATCTATTGATCACTTTGAAGGCGGTGCCAATGTTCCAATTAATGGGCCGACAATTAGTTATCTATTGTTTACTAGCTATAGGGCTCGAATTGCTTTTTCATATCTTTAAAAGACTATCTTCGGAATGAACCCTTTATAATAAAAAAGTATTATCAAAATCGGACCACTCAATAAAAAGTTATACTTGGTTGTATACTAAAATTAATGGTTAAACAATCAATCATCCCCTGTTTTCGTAATGTAAAACCAAGAATAACTGTTAACATGAGTAGTCCGATTTTGATAATTCTTTTGATTGATCATTCTTGATTGTTTTAGTTTAAAACCAAGCATGTCTTCGAATTCCGATTTGAATAACTTTGTTTTAAATAGAAAGGGTATATTCCGACAATGGTCCCAAATCATTATAAATTTAAAAAAAAACGAAGATGACTGGTTATTTTCCCATTAATTGTATTGTAAAACTATGCGTAACTTATTACGAAGTGGTCCGATTTTGTAAATTCTTTATAGATTGTAAAGGTATTTTGATTGTAAAGCTCCCATATAAATTTTAAAAAACAATTCCAATCCTAAATGTGCGATTGATTGTTTTCTCATTCATTTTAATGTAAAACCAAGCATAACTTTTTATTGGGTGGTTCGATTTTGATTATTCTTTTTTTGATAGAAAGGGTATATTCCTAAAAGTCTCATAAATTGTTGGAAAACAATTTCAAACCTAATAGTAGGAAAATAGAAGATGATTAATTGTTTTCCCATTTATTGTAATGTTAAACTATGCGTAACTTTTTACTGAGTGGACCGATTTTGAAAATTCTTTACTTTTTGTAAAGGGTTTATTTCGAAGTAGGTCCCATATATTTTTCGGAAAACAATTCGAATCCTTAAGGTGGAAAAAAAACTGTACGATTGATTGCCTACCCATTAATTGTACAATTGGCACCGGCTTCAAAGTAATCAGTAGATAGAAAATATTATAATGTTTTCTTCAGCTTATTAGTGTACTGCATAACTTTGTGTTTTTGAAGTCGGTAGTGTTTGTTTTTTAATTATTTATTATATAAATAGCATAACTATTGTTGAATAGTATAAATCGTTCCATCCTCACTCCAAAAGGTTTCTGATGTCAAATAATATGAAGAAACAAGCTGAACAAAAATAATCATCAAAATCAGAGCTGTTTCTGAGGAAGTAGAGGGTAAATGCTCTATTGATTCGCCTAAAAGTAATATTATGATTTTTATCGCATTAGGTTGTAAAGTTCGGCTAGTGAAAGTAGAGACTGAAATTGCCCGCCAAATTTAAAAATCATATAAACAAAGTAAAAAAACATGCGTTTTCATAATTTACTTAAATTAGTTTTTATTTGTGAATACAAACCTATACTATAAGTGTTAAACTCAGTTATTCCAATATTTGCACTATAATTTTGAGAATTTACTCCGATTTTTTAAAATTTGGCGGGTGATTTCAGTTTCTACTTTCATTAGCCAAATTCTAATAATTTTATTGTTTATGAAATTTATACTAATTAGAAAGAGGAAGAATTTGATTATTTGTTTGTTTGCATTGAATAGGCTCTGAAACTACTTTGCTGATTTAAAAATTTCTTACAGCATTATAATCATGGATTAGGCCATAATTGTTATCTCTGTATTCCCACGGGAACGAGAACTACGCTGGTGAAACTGCGTGGCGTTTGCATAGTTTATCATATGTACAAATATCCCGACAATCTATATTTTTATGTATGAATTGGTTAAGTCATAATTGACTTGATTTTCCCAAATATATCAGTGAAGTCACCCAATTGATATATTTTTATTTTGGTTTTCATTTTACTTTAAAGATAAAATTTAGTTTTAGAAGCAAAATGAATATATGTAGATTACATTTTAGGTGCTGATGTTTACTTAGTTATTGATTAAGTGCATAAGATTTTTTATTTGACAATAAAGACATTTCAACTTGAAACTGTTATTCTTTCTATTGTTTAATTTATTATATACAATTACTTGTTACTAAAATATTGTGCTATTATATTGTTTTTAATATTTTCACAGTTCAGCTTTTGGGGACGGAGTGGTTTTAAAATAAATATTTTTAAAAATCTGTTTAAATTAATTAATTAATCGAAATGGTTTTTAAAAATATTTATTTTAAAGCTATTCCGTCTACAAAAGCTGAACTGTGAAAATTTAAAAACAATATATTAGCTTTGAATTTCCCGCGTTGGCAAATTGTTTCAATGGGGGCATTCCACAGATGGCGGTAATTTTAGTGCCGCTTTTTTTGTATGAGGTTGGTATTCTTCTCCTGAGTAAATATGTTCCTTGCTGACGAGTGACGACCGACCGAACGACCATGCCTGTATACGAGCTACATCTTTATGCATTCTGATAGTATTCTACATGTATTCTAAGATATTCCACGTACATCTGAGATTGCGAATACACAACAGCAAAGATTAAATTACTTGCACAACAGTCAACAAGCAATAACTTGTGGTTATGTTCAGTTTGCTTATTAGTATGTATAATGTAATGTGCGCTACATTCAGTTCAGTATTTCGTCCGGTTGTGTGTCGTTAGTACGTTTGTACGCAGCATTTTAAATACTATAAAATTAATTTATATTTATTAGTAAAATTGCGTAAAGTTTGTATTTAATTTATGGGAAGATTTAAAATTGATTTGTTTATAATTGTTTTTGACATTGTTTGATAATTTCATGTAAGTACCTACATTTTCACTTAATTAGTATTTTAAACGCACCCACCCGAAGGCTAAGTTCCGTAGTCATACAAATTACATATATGATGACAGATACTAAGTAAATAGTACTAAAAAAATATATATTTAAAAAATTACTTTTAAAAAATAACATAACTTAAACTTCACCGCAATTCTCTAAGAAAAACGGACAGTTCAGTAAAAAAGTATAGGTACCTAAAAAGGTAGTAAATACTTGATATCAGTTTTGATTGTGGGACATTTCCCACAATAGGATAGGGGAAAATTAACTGAAGGTTTTTAACCATTCTGGCGCACTTGTGAAAACAGTGAATAGGTACATTGTAAATTATGAATAATTAAACTTATTTTATTTCAAATTTTGATTTCGTAGTTAACTAAAATTGATAAATACTATAGTAATATTACAGTACAAAGGTATTAGGGTAGGTACATGCCTACAGAGTAAAAATGGTACTTCAAACAATTATCTATTCTGTGCGAAGCATATAAGGCTGAATTTCGCTAATTTAGGCTGGTTTAATTTAACGACAAAAAATGCTGCGATAAATAACTACGGCAGTTACGTATGTATACTTTGGTTACGTGATTTAAATAATAATATATGTTATAATAAAACCGATATAGGTAGTAATACCAATCTATTTGACAACGTTTTAACAAAACGAACAAGTAAGTCTATCGTGATATTTTAGGGAATGGACTGGACTATTTGCATCAAACTTTGTATAAAGATAGGATTTTGTTAGATATGCACCAACATGAGAAGATAATTAATAGTTATTTTCTTCAGAAAACGCGCTAAAAAGGTAAAAGGTCTTTTAGCAAACACCATGTCCTACCTACTACAACATTGATTGAACATTGAATTTTCTATCCCATGGTAAATTTCATCATAAATATAAATAAAATAAGTATAATATCAATAAAATATCTCCAATTATTCACTTTAGTATAGAACAGCAACACTTCATTTAGTGGCAGCCAATTCGCAAAACGCAATCAATTATTATCGTAAGTAAATAATTATAAATAAATAATTAACCACCTGTCTATTTCAGATTGAACATCATGGATTATGTGAGCGGTTGGTGTAAAAGTAAAAGAACTTTGGACGGATACACTGTCGTGATAACCGGCGGGAACACTGGCATAGGAAAAGAAACTGCTATAGATTTGTTTAAAAGAGGTATGGAAGATTTGGAGGAACATAATCTAACACTATTATCATATTTTATTTTCCCATTTGTAACACACTGTCTGGATTCCCAAATTACCGTATTTTTACGTCACCAGACTTATTTTCAGCTACTGTTGAGGCGTGCTTCCATAGGCTCCCATCCTTCTCCTCCTCCTCCTCGGAAGGTGAAAAACCGGTTTGAGAAACACTCCAGCCCATCGCGATACTAGAGCGCTTTGGCTAGGTACTTCCAGATTTACGCCACCTGAATTGCATCCCATAAATTCCTTGGTCATAAGGTCTTTGAGAGAGATCGCGCCCACTCCGCTTTTTCTAGCCCTAGACAACCTTTGGATAAAGTAATTTATTTATTTATAAGGTTTAGATAAATTTTTCCACAATCTATTGTATTAATAGAAAACTAGATTTTTGAATGTCGCTTGTTGAACTTTAAAATTATTTAGCTCTTAAATCAAACTTACAAATTATTTAGCTTTGTCGATACCATGTCGATATTAATCATAAATGAAAGGCAAGAATTCGTTGGAATAAAAATAAAGTGCAGATGTAATTCACCTCAGAGTATTCTGAGTAATTCACTTACAAGAAAACTCTTTCGTGTCGTCACACTTATGGATAAGTAAACTTTTTGTTTCAGGCGCAAGAGTTATTCTAGCATGTCGCGATATCACGAAGACAGA
This sequence comes from Bicyclus anynana, assembly GCF_947172395.1. Taxonomy (NCBI): domain Eukaryota; kingdom Metazoa; phylum Arthropoda; class Insecta; order Lepidoptera; family Nymphalidae; genus Bicyclus; species Bicyclus anynana. The sequence continues at coordinate 5,156,270 of NC_069086.1, forward strand.
AAAGGCGAAAGAGGACATCCTAAAAGAGATGAACGCTGAACACAAAGGATCGGTAGCTGTAGAAAAGCTCGACCTCAGCAGTTTGAAATCGGTCCGCGAATGCGCTTTACGAATATTGGCCAACGAACCCAAAATCAACATCCTCATCAACAACGCTGGGGTCATGATGACACCTAAAAACACAACGCAGGATGGCTTCGAGATACACATAGGCACGAACCACTTTGGACATGCTTTGTTCACCTTGCTACTACTGCCTAGAATATTAGAAACTGCGGAGTCTACTCCAGCAAGAATTGTCACCGTGGCGTCTTTCGCGCACATCTGTAAGTTTACGTAGGCATAGTTCTTTAATAAAAGAAGAGCAATTCGTATAGCGTTCTAAAAGTGGCACATCGAAACTGAACGAAGACTCGGCAAAAGTTTGTCTCTTTTACGCTTCTATAATAAATTTTATATTACTCGTAGAAGTAGGTACCTGCTAATATACAAATCACAAATGTTACAACTAAGTAGGTATAAACTTCGAACCTCCTTGATACCACCACAATAAATTATTGGTAGAACATTTCTGAATGGCTAAACGAATTAGCTGGCCAACTTCCAGCTTTGTGGCCACTCGGCAACTTGTCGCTGTTTGAGTCATTAGGCACTGTAGGTGACGCCGGTATTGATTCTTGACATCCAAGCAAAAATCAAAAGATGTGCAAGTCCGTGTTCCTTACACGCCTTGTGAAGTGTTGCTATTGTTATTATTTATTTATTATAGGCGTTGGTTTCCCACTTACAATCACGTGGACCTTCGACCCGATTACCTACTACATTATGTTGAAGCACAAGTTGTGGAACAGGTTTTGAGATAATTGTGTTGTTGATTTATTTACCTCGCATATTACATTGACCTGTTTATGACCTGCATTGTTCAAACTTACGTAGCATAAACTTTTTACGCATCAAAACCAAAATAATCTTTTCGTAATAATTTATTTAATAATGTGGTTAGTCTTTACGCCGTATAAGCAGGTACAAGAGGTTTACCAGCTAAATCTCGGTATAACTTGCATAAAGACCTTGGCCTCTCTTCAATATTAGAACGGGTATCCAAAGCTGCTCTAGTAGGATCTTACCAAATTTGGCTAGGCAGGCAGAAGACAAGCGGAGAGGGGAGTATTAATTGATTGTCAAGGAATTCCTTAACCCTACATTGATCACAAGTCCAGGACTCTGCTCGGTGAATCCATGGAATGCTAAGTATTCGTCTCTCTTACTAATGATGCACTGGGTATTTGGATTCGTCAACATAATCGGACCTAAATAAAACTTCCTATATTTGAATACAGAGAGGAGGAAAATCAAGAAGGAAAAGTAATAAATAAAGGTTTTCGTTTATTTTCGATGTGTTCCTTTTAAAGAGAGCAACTTTTTTTATTACGTCTTTGTTAATGATGCAATATTTTGAACCGACTTCAAAGAAGGAGGAGATTCTCAATTCGTAAGAATGTTTTTTTTTATGTTTGTTACCATAAAACTTTGTAATTGCTTAACCAATTTTGAAAATTCTTTTTTTTTTTTCAGTTTCCAATTTTGATTTTAATGATGTGAATATTGAGAACAGTTTCTATTTACCCGCAAAGGCGTACAGCAGAAGTAAAGCTGCTAACATATTATTCTCAAGGGCTCTTCATTTAAAACTTAGAGTAAGTACCTGTCTAATACCAAAATTAATTCAAGATTAAATGAACTTACAATTTTGAAGTTTTGTCCTTATTATACCAGTCGTTTCGTTCTACGAGATTATTATGATGTTGAAGAGATATTTATTTATCTACCTAGACCTATCGAATCGTAAATCTATAATGCCTAATATTATAAAGAGGTAAAGTTTGTGGTATTGCAGGGGATCTACTGAAACGATTTTGAAAATCATTTTACCACTAGAAAGCCGCGTTATTTGTGAGGTTATGTTTTAACCCTGTTCTCTCACGGGAACGGGAACTACGCGGGTGAGACCGTGGGGCGTCGGCTAGTATTACAATGATCTCGAAGCCACGAAACTGAGCAGTATAAATCGGTATGATGCATTGTTTAGTCCAAATTGCTTCTTTGGACTTTTTGGAATTGGACGTTTAAAAATGTGCTTTTAAACACAAATAGATGTTTAATGTTTATTTCTTGCATACAAAAATATGGCGTGACTATACTCCAAATTACCTTTATTGTATCCTTCTGGCCCTGCAAGGTCAAAAATCCTCACATCAAAAATCGTGCAAAATATTTATGAAACACCCCTCTAAAGGTCGTGCAAACATCCACATCACAACTAATCTGAGACGTTTTAGATGCCGAACCGAATGCCAATGTACATTGACGGTTGAAAAAAGATGGGACTACTTCGCCGCCAGTGGTCATGCCATTGCCATTTTGTTTTTTTTGTTTTATCTCCACAATAGGGTATAATTTACATACTTATTTTATTATATTAGATTTTTTTATTCAGGAGCACAACATACAAAACGTGAACACATACAGCTTACACCCAGGCACAGTGGGGACTGAGCTGGGCAGGGACTTCGACAAAACCATATTCTTCGGGACGACATGGCTGTTCAACAATGTTATACGATGGTTCATCCGGTCACCGCGCAGTGGGGCACAGACGACGATTTACTGCGCCATCGACGAGGCTTGTGACAACGAAAGCGGCCTTTACTATGAGTAAGAGACTATAGATTAGTTACCTTACCTTACCTTACCTTATCAGACGATAGACGTGACGGGACATAGGCCTCTTGCATGGACCTCCAAGCACAACGATCTCGAGCCGCCATCATCCAGGATAGATTAGTTACTTTTTTTATTCTCTACAAGTTAGCCCTTGACTACAATCTTACCTGATGGTAAGTGATGATGCAATCTAAGATGGAAGCGGGCTAACTTGTTAGGAGTAGGATGATCAACACTCCTTTCGGTTTCTACACGACATCGTACCGGAACGCTAAATCGCTCGGCGGTACGTCTTTGTCGGTAACTAGCTACGGCCGAAGCCTCCTACCAGCCAGACCTGGACCAATCAAGAAAACCTAAATCGGCCCAGACGGGGATCGAATCCATGACCTCCGTCTTGTAAATCCATCGCGCATACCACGTCGCCACGGAGGCCGTACGTGCCTACGAAATCACCGCAAAAAAATATCCTTTAGCTTTTCTACTGAACGCACACATATGCACAATAATATTATGTTTGCTTATATTATATATTTATGTATTATAGTTTTTACACTTCTTAAACGCACAACACGACACTGTAGACAATATTTAGATTTAATTTGTTTAAATAACGTTCGTTAATAAGCGACTAAATGAAATTAAGTCAATTTTCCACATTTGTCCGCCTCAGTTTCGATGCGCTAGTGCCCCATTTCTAGTACAAAATATCATTGTTTATGATATTTTGTACTAGAAATATACTCGTAAATATCTTCATATTTAAAAAACTTATAAATATATTTATTAAGCCTATTTAAACAACTATCGAACGTCCGCGACTTCGTCCGCCGTTGGACCTCATTAATCCCCTACCCCGTCATAAAATCCGTTCTTAGCGGATGTCCACTAACAGTTGACTATATACCAAACAAAATGTTTGTATGTCCATTGTACGTCAACCGGATTTTGATATTTCTCGGGTGACCATTCATTAGTAGGTACTCTTTATTCAAGGGCAATGTATATTTTTGTATTTAATTGTATTATTAAATACCGCGGCTAATTGCCTTGAAGTGGTTGGATTGGGTCATTTTTTGCACAAAGAACTGCGATTCTTTGCGCAAAAAATGGCTGTCCAACGCCGAAAGCCAGTCGGTGGCGGATTTACCAATTTGCCCCAGTAGGCTATAAACGAGCCGTGTAGCCCAGTGGATATGACCTTTGCCCCCGATTCCGTAGGGCGTGGGTTCAAATCCGGTCCGGGGCACTGTTCCAACTTTTCAGTTGTGTGCATTTTAAGAAATTAAATATCACGTGTCTCAAACGGTGAAGGAAAACATCGCGAGAAAACCTGCATACCAGAGAATTAATTCTCTGCGTGTGTGAAGTCTGCCAATCCGCATTGGCCCAGCGCGGTGGACTATTCTACAGAAAAGGAATATTGGTCACATTTAAACAATTATGGAAAATATTCAAAAGAAATTACTTAGTTTCTTATTGTATACTTTCTCAATATATCCTCCTATATCCTAATTAAATTGTAAAAAATCAATAAATTATGGCTTAACTGTTTACTCAAAACAGTGGAACAATAAACAGTACCCTACCTTGCGATATGTGATATAACGTGTTATAACCTAGAAAAAGGTACCATCTCAGCATTATAAATATGCATAAAATAGCTTCACTTGTTATAAGTATGTAAGAAAATCTTGGAATCTTAATTGGACCCACTTCCCGGTCTTCGATTAGGATGAAATTTTGCACACGCTCTGAGTTCTGATGACAATACATGACTAGCTAACATCATTACAAATCCAATATGGCGGCCTCCCAAAGATGGCGGACTGGCTGTTTGAAATCCACCCCCATGATATGGATATCAAATAAAAGGGTTTGCAGTCAGGAATACGAAAAGAATAGTCACGTGACTTAAATACATATGGCGGACAGGCTATTTGAAATGCACCCCTATGCTATGGGTATCAAGCGTGTTATTTGGTTGTTTAAACTATCCATGTTATTATTATATTATTTTATTCCGATTTCAGTAATTGTGCAGTTTCCCGGACGTACTGGCAGTGTAGAAACGATGCGGCGGCGCTTAAACTTTGGAATTTGACCCTTGAGAAACTGGAACTGCAAGATCCATTCGCTACAAAAAACTGATATAATTCTATATCCTGCACGAATTAATTAAATACGATTTATTGTGTTCACATGTTAATTAATTAAATAAATAGCTTTTTTACGTTTCATTATATTTTGTGTTTTCTTGATTACTAACTCCCATGCTTTGTTGCAATTAGCTAATAAATATTCTGTGGTATATCTCTGTTTAGCAATCATCATCATTATCAACCCATATTCGGCTCACTGTTGAGCTCGAGTATCCTCTCAGGCCAATAGTCCACCACGCTGGTCTAATACGGGTTGGCAGGCTTGACACAAGCAGAGAATTAAGAAAAATTCTCAGGTTTTCTCACCATGTTTTCCTTCACCGATATTGAAAGTACCTATACGGCAATGTAAAAGGCGGCAGAAAATAAAAAATTTTGCAATGACAAAATACTTCCAACACGAAAATTAACCTACCCACTAAATTTAAAAGCGAAAAATAATCGCAAGTTAGATACTACTGATACCTTCTGAGTTAAGGCGGAGTCAAGCTAGTGATGTATTAATTCAAGCCGTTTAAATTACAAAATTTCTGTGGTTCTTTGAGAAACAGTTTCATAACATAAACGAACATTATCCTCCTTCCTTTTGGAAGTCGGTTAAAAGTGAAACTCTCTGACGAAAACGCATATCTTTGTACTGACGCAGGCTGATTAAACAAGCAGACATTGTATTACAGGATAAGGAATATATATGCGAGAAGAAAGATAAAGATAAAACAAAACCTGTACAAAGTATAAACTTCTACATTTACGAGTATCAATTAAGTAGTCGTATATTCGTCTAGCATACTCTCTTCAGCGTTGACCATAGTATTACTATGTGTACGATATTTAGTCGGGTCGTGTCGTCTGTTAGTCTTGGACGAGCCGTTGGCTGGTTTCTCGCAGAAGAACATGGAAGGAACGTTGCAGTCCCTGGTGGCGAGTAGACCGCTTCTTCGTATGCCACCGCAACGATCTTCCAACTTCGTAAAATTGCCCGGACACTTGAAATCCCAGCTGATTTCATTTTTCGGTAACGGATCTCCTGTAGACGTAATATTTGAGATGAGTTGTCTTTGACTAATAACTTTATAGAACCGCAACACCTAACAATTTTTCATCCCAAACGTACCAACTACTTCTGTGACTAAATGAGCATAAGCCCTCATCCGCACAAGAGCTTTTTAACTGACATTATAAAAGCGTTTAAATACAACAAATGCATTCCCAAGTATATGTTCACACTACAAGGATTTTAAAACACAACGTTTTTTTTTCTAGCAGTGTTGCATTTTCAATTTTGGGCGGTGGAAATAGGCCTTTATTTAACTTCATACTATATTTGAACGCTTTCTAACGTCCGTAAAAAAATCTCTCATGCGAATCACGCACAGAAGCGTACTTATCGTAGCGTAGCGATGCGTCAAGGGCTCCCATTTCGGGCTCACATAAAACCGCTTACGAATCCTGCGACTATGTGTTAAAAACTTATGTGAGTTGTACTCTATCAAAGTTGTGTAATACGTAGTTAAGTATTTAACTTAGGTATAATCAATGATTTTATATCTACTGTAAATTTACTTAAATAAAAAAATACATTTTATTGTTCTTTAATTAACGGATAAAAATCCACAATTACATAAAAATGTGAAGCAAAAATTATAGAAAGCAAAAAGTATGTTTAATTTTTAGCTATGTAGTTACATAACTTTTTGAAAAATTGCAGTTTTTGTGAATTATGTTCACGTTGGATGAGTTATTTTTTAACAGTAGAGTACACTACCTACCTACTTTTTTATGATTAAAATACATATTTCAAATGACCTTTTCTGACAACGTAATAGGTACCTACAGGCAGGGCCGGACCGTCCATACGGCGAACGGAGCGGTCGCTCCAGGCGCCAAATCCTAGGGGGCGCCGAAATGGTAAAGACAAGATCGAAAAGAATTTTTTTTCTTTTCGATCGTCTATATTTAAAGCGAAGAGATGAACGCGACGTGCGCGAATTTACTTCTAATAGAGGCGTCTTTCTTTACCTATGGTGCAGGGAGTGCGTTGATTTTAACCCGGGTATATACAGGTAATAGAGGGCGCTAGGGTGATGATTGCACCCGGGCGCTACGTGAGCTAGAGAGTCTTTACCTATAGTGCAGGGGGTGCGTTACACCCGGGTGTCGCGATCTCAGGGGCGCCCAAGCGCCACTCGCCGCGCGGGTTCTATAGGTAGTAGGGGGCGCTAAGGTGATAATTGCACCCGGGCACTACGGGATCGAGAGACGGTATTGTGCCTGATTTTCAATTGGTCTGAGTATGGTCAAAATCTTCGCGTTCCATAAGTTCGTAGCCTATGTAAACCAGGAAACTACAAAGCTATAATTTTTTAGTTAATTTATTTTTCAAGATTATTTAGAGCTTAATACACTTATTTTGTTGGCCTGGAAACATTTCTATACCAGCTATTTTTTTTCTTTAAACTCTTAGAAAATGCATAGACCTCTTTCATAAAAATTTTGAAGTCGATAATAGGTGTTTTTCTAGCTTCGGAAATAGATAAAAGTCGAGACTAGATCATATAAATATGGTGGTAATGTAAGAATTCAAAATTATACTGATGAATTTCTGCTATGCTTTTAACAAACGTGTGAACTTGCAAATTATCCTGATAAAACAAAACTTTTCTTCTCAATGACCATGGCCATTTTTCTTTAATTTGTGCTCTGAAACATCGCAGCAGATTTCACTATTAAGAAGAGTTTACGCCTTTTTTTAGTAATTACATCCCGCGAATCTCAAAAAACTGACTTTACTTTTCCAACACGCAAAACCGCTTCTGCCTTTTTGGAACATTGGATACTGGTCGTGTCCACTTTTTAGACTGTACTTTTGTTTCTGGAGTAAAGTAATATACTCAGGTTTTAACCATGGTCACAAAACATACAAAAAAGTATCTGCCTCAAACAACTCCAAGCAGTTGCGAAAATTCGTCAGTCAAAGTTGTTCAACTCAAAGAAGCCAAGGCGATTATGTGACGTTTGCCTTCTGTTGAGATGCCAATAGTGTCAGCTATCTTCCTAAAAGTCAATCTATCTATCTATCTTATCTATACTATAATAAAAGAGTAGAAATCGAGTGTCTGTACTTTGCCCAACTTTATTCTAGGGGGTTTGTAATAGGGCTTTCGACTATGGCTATGTCTGGGCATTTTACCCAAGCGCAAAAAACGCGCGGCCTGCGGCCGCGAACTTTATTTTACACCAGCCTTCGGCCAGGGGTTTGTAATAGGGCTTTCGACTATGGCTGGGCATTTTACCCAAGCGCAAAAAACGCGCGAACTTTATTCTGCGCCGGCTTTCGGCCGGGGGTTTGTAATAGGGCTTCTGACTGTGACTATGGCTGGGCCAAAGCCATACCCAAGCGCAAAAAACGCGCACTTTATTGTACACCAGCCTTCGGCCGGGGGGTTGTGATTTTGTATTTTTTATATATAAAAAATTCAAAAATGTACATCGATTTTCACGCGAACGAAGTCGCGGGCATCTGCTAGTCTTCGATAAGACATGATCATGTCACAATTTTTTTGAATTTTTCGTCAGAGGTCGACGTTGACGGTCTATCGCTACCCTGGTCATTTTCGACGCTTTTACGACCACGTTGGAATTTCGTCACTCACTTCTCCACGATATATACCTACGAAGGTCCTAATTTTACCTTCAGTTTTTAACATGACTTCATAAATGTTTTTTTTTTGCTAAACCTTTCTTCTTCAAGTTCTTCTTTGCAGTGATTAAGTTAAGATTAAGATACTCGATTTTTTTTCATGTTAAAAAATACGAGTATCTAGTCACGATTTGTTTGACGGGATCGCGTGGGGAACGTAACGAATGCAAATGAATGCATAAAATTTTATTCTATTAATATAGCTATATATTGAACTAGCGGACGCCCGCGACTTCGTCCGCGTAAAAATTGATGTAAACTTCTCTACCTCTACCTTACCCGTAAACCTACCCAACCCTACCCTACCCTACCCCTACCTTACTCCTATCCTACCGCTAACGCTAACCCTACCATCCCCCCACCTTACCCCTACCCTAACCCTACCCGTAACCTATCCATACCCTACCCTACCCTAACCCTAATCTACCCCTACCCTACCCCTACCTTACCCCTACCCTAACCCTACCCTACCCGTACCCTACCCCTACCCTACCCCTATTCTACTCCTCCCCTACCCTATACGTTCCATACCCTTCCCCTACCTCTACCTCGCCCCTACCCTACACTACCCCTACCTTATTCGTACCCTACCCTACCCTACCCTACCCTACCCTACACTTTCCCTAAATTACCCCTACCCTACCTCTATCCTACCCCTTCCCTACCCCTATCCTATCCCTACCCTCAGCAAAATTGGTCCAGCCTTTTGTGCGTGGTGCAATGACCAAAAGACTATAATTTCCCAAGCGACTTCTATGCTAATACTATAAAGAGGTAAAGTTTGTGTGGTTGTCGGGGGTAATCTCTGGATCTACTGGACCGATTTGGAAAATTCTTTTACCAATAGAAAGCTACATTATTTGCGAGTGTCATAGGCTATGTTTGGTTCTCATATTCACACGGGAACGGGAACCACGTAATTGAAACCGCGGGGCGTCATATAGCGGCATTTCTGCGACTTTCAGAAATTTTGTATTATCTCCGAAACTATTTAACTAATTAACATACTGTAAAGGGCAAATCTTATCTCTATAATATCCTTGTGATTATTAAATAATTTATTTGGATAAGGATTTAAGTTTAGTTGTGTAAATAATGACGTAAACCTCAATTTAAAATTTTAATAATTTATTAAAGTACTAAAGGTACTATATCTGCTAAAATATAAAAGATAGATATATGGTGTCGCGGACTTTTTTGTAGAACTTTTAAAGGTTCAAAAAGCCTCCATACATTTATTTCAGTTATACGCAATGGTTGAGGCAGCGCATGCGAATAAGTAAGTTTTTCGGTCCGACGTGTAAGAGAAAACCCGCGATAACTCAGTAGTTATAAATGATAGAAATATAAAATATAGCCTATAGCACTCCCCGATAACGTAGCATTCTACTGGTGAAAGAATTTTTAAAATCGGACCAGTAGTTCCGAAGATTACCCCATTTCAAAAAATTGTTACAAACTTACAAACTTACAAACTTACAAACTTTACCTCTTTATAATATTAGTATAGATATAGATAATGTAGCTTTAACATGAGGGTAATTTAAAAAAAAAAAATAATAAAAAAGAACAATCGACCTCGAAATCATAAAAAAAGTTTCCATTAAATTAAAAGCGAAACATAACATCGTATGTGTTACCTTCTGATCAGTTTGAAGGCGGTACCAAGTTAGTGCTGTGTTAATTAAAGCCGTATCTGAAAATCTTGAATCGAATCGAAATCGAACGGTCGAATTGAGAAATCTCCTCCTTTTTTTGAAGTCGGTTAAAAATGTATGACATTCCGATATACGTTAGGCTACGAACTTTTCAAACGTCCCTAGTATATAATGTTAGGAGCAAACAGGAAAGGCGCCATAATTGGATCTCGCTCCATTCTAAAATTTACCTCGGTCCGGCGCTGCCTACTACAGGGACAGAATACATGTGTAGTAGCTACAAGCTATAGGTAAACCTTCAGGTTACCAACACTTTGAACAATTTATATGATAATCGGTTGAGTACACAGAAAATAAAGAACGGTAGAGCTAACGCGTTGAGGTTGAAGCTTATACTTATAGTGTAGGCTTACATTTTTTTTAAATAAATAAAAATACTTAATTATATAAATAATATCTAATTAATATGTATAGGATCCTTAACCCAACTTGTAGGCACATGTTTTCTGTGACCTATGTACAAGGTGTAAAAGTCAACATGACGTGTAAGACGAAAATAGATACATACTTACCAAACAGAGTCCGATAGTGGTATCGTTGGAATAGATCAGTGAACCCAAGGAAGGCGAAGTCAGTACGCGATTTGTGTTGATCTATCTGCTTGAACACTTCTCGAATGTAATCAACTTCCCCACGCCTGTTCAAGATGGCGAGGTACCCGCCTGCTGAGTAGCAGGTGGAGTGTGCGACCATCCACGTCTGAGGCTCTATGTGTGAGAGGTAGCACGTGTTGTTAGGACCTAGCTTCCAACCTGGAAAGAAGTATTCATCATCATTAACAGCAAAGTGCCTAAATCATTCATCATTATCAGCCTATTGGCTATTTTAACTACGGGGCGACGTCTCCCTCAGAGGCGTCTTTATCTATGGCGCAGGGGGTGCGATGCACCCGGGCGCCGCGATCTCAAGGATGCCCAAACGCCACTCGCTTAGGTTAAACTGCGCCCGGGCGCGGTAGATAGATGATACATTACGAGTATGTATCAAACTAATGATATTAATGATTATATGTTTCTTCAGAAATTATAGCAGTAGAAGGATTTGGACTTGATGTTTGCTACACAAATAGTTTGTGATAGCACACTTGAAGTGCTGTTTGTACATACATATTCCATTTTAACAGTGCTCAGCACGCTTAGGCACTAGAAGGCGCTAGGGTTATGATTGCACCCGGGCACTACATGAGTTAGAGACGCCCCTGGTCTCCCTCATTATACAAAATGTATCTATAGCGGGTTTATTCCCTATTCAACTCGTGTAAGGAATAGAATAGGGAATAAACCATAGCAGATGGAGTGTGCGACCGACCAAGTCTGAGGTTCTTCGTGTTTTTATAAAAAGCCTGGCCCTTTAGTAATCAACTTCCTCGCCAGGCCAGGAGTGGTAATATTAAATTATTTAACGATTACCATGTCAGATGTTAATGATAATGATTGGGACCGACGAACGACGGCTTAACGTGTTCTTCGTTGCACAGCGGCGGTTTTAATTCTTATTGGCGCCCCAGGACACGAACTTCGGGATCCGTAACCACATTGTAGCGTTATCCATACAAATATTATTGTTTAATAATTATTAGCGTATCCACGTTAATATTTAGTTCGTAGATTAGGTATCCATATGTTTATAACGTACCAAAATGTAACCCGACATGTGGCCTGCACACTAACAATTAACAACTTAAGAACACATTACTTACCCAATGTATTTGGTAATATTAACTATTAAGCCAGTTGAACAGTAAACGGCGATCGATAAAGACGCTTTTCTTTGCCACCTTACCTTCTTACCACACGCGGCAAAACATCCCTCAATAAATATATACAGGAAGAAAATTTTTTTAGTGCGGATATTTTTATATTTTGTACATAAACAAAATTTAATGATCACGTATTTTTTCTTTTTTTTTTTAACTCAAAAATAACAAAATTATCGTTAGCTAAAGTTATTTACTTTTGAACAGAATTTTAGGGTCACCCTATTGTGCGTTTATTTTATTTTCGTTTGATACCTAAAGAACGTCACCAGATCACTTTTAAGCTGAATATATCTTGTTTAGTAATAATATGTACATTATTTTGTTATTTTAGAGACATAAATTAAAAAAAAAAATTACATAAAATGTATCGAACTGTTTGTAGATTTATATTCTATTAATGATACAGAACCACGAAAAAAAATATCCGCACTAAAGACCGAATCACCCTGTATATATATATATATATATATATTATATATGTATAATTCTGTACTTCTATATGTATAACGATAGTACCTACCTAATAGTTACAACGATAATCATAAGATTTTATGATACCTAATGACTGTGATTGACGGTGACTTCAGATTCAGATACCAAGATCATAGATTGTTATCACCAAGCATCGCCACGCCTCGTGCGCTTGTACCTGCTTTATAATTTGGACTTGGACTTTTTACCAATGCCGGATAAAGGTAACTTGATGGATGCCCTAAACAATCCTCGACTGTGCCTCCCCCATCCTACTACATTAAGAACTACAACTTCATATAATTAATTTAAAAAATGTTAATAAGTACAATACTTAGAATATATACGAGTATATCAACCAACGTCAATTTAAAACGCGCATTATTAATTTTGGGCTACAATTATTAACAACTAATCTATACTTCTTAAAATTAATCTATACTATTAATAATAAATCTGTGGAGAGGTCAATTCTGTACATGAAATATAATCTCCAAAATAACTATCAGGGGGTGATTAGTGATCGATACTGATGCCAAAAATGCAATCACAAAAATTTTTGTCTGTCTGTCTGTATGTTCGTTATGGAAACAAAAAACTACTTCATATCTACTCCTGGACAGGTTATAGTATACTTTTCATCACGCTACGTTCAGGTAGAGCTGTAGAGTGGGAGTGGTACCCTACTAAGTACTAGGTAGGTACCCTAGGTAGTACTTAGTAGAGTTTCACGCGGATGAAGTCGTGGGCGTCCGCTAGTTAACAAATCTATAAAGGTGACATTGACTGGTGTCAGAAACGCAATCTCTGAGCATCCGCACTTTAACTATTTTTTGAGCTTCTCATATCCCAATAAACTTACGTGAATCAAAAGTATCACAGTCAGGATAGTAAACAATTTTAGAAGCTTTTATTTTGCACGCGAACGGTAGAGTGTCTAAACATGGGTTCACAAAAAGCTTTCCATTTCTGCGCATCGCCACACATCGCCCGCCGCCGTGTTGAGGCTGCTTCAGTTCCCATAGCAATTCTAAGATTGTATCTTGCAGATTGTTTCCTGTAAATACGTATGCACTAGTCATTTAACCATAATAAACTAATTATACTAACACGGCATTGTATTTCACTCGAAATATAGACCTGGAATCGTCGATAGATACTTGACCCTAGAGTATCAAGTCCAGATTTTTATGCAGCGGCACATTCACATAACACACACACACATACAGTATGCTATCGAACCTTATAAAATCGCTTCACAGTCGAGGTTCTCGTTTCGTCACAGTCTGGGTGCTCGTTTTTCCAAAAAGGCCTTACTTAATTACTACCTCCTTTAGGTACCTTTTTTATCCTCATGCGGGTCTACCGTTTTTTGTTTTAAATCCAGTTGCATTGAATTATTACCATTCGTACATATCTATCTGCTTTTTGCAAGAGATTGAGGACCTCATATAGGTAAACATATCGATAGCTTTATCATTAGAACTAATACTTACTAATTAGTTTGTTTATCCTCGCCTCATATTAAAACAGGTTTCCAGGTTAACGAGACTCTAATAGGACAAAGCGACAGTAGGTACCTAAGTTTACTTGTTTATCTAAAAGTAGGCTAAGTCACTAATATTATAAAGTGGATAAGATTTGTTTGTAATGCGTTGATCTCTGGAACTGGAACCTACAATCGAATTGTAACTTTGTAATGGTAGTAAGTAGGTATATATACTACCTACCTAGCCTACCTCATGAGGTAGGTATACCTTTACTCATGAGGTAGGCATACTTTGAAGGGGAAGGCGGGGAAGCGCATAACAGAGTAATTTGTATGAGTCAGTTCTTTATAATTCAAAGGGTATGAAGGTTTTCCATCGGGCGAAGTCGCGAGTGTTTGCTAGACTACCTTATAATTAGCTCACCTTTTATTGTAATAAATGTTCTTTCCGAATACAAGTCGTGTATACCCACGTAAACTCCTTCATACTTCGTCAGTATAGGAACGATGAGTAGACGGATACTGTCGACTTCGTCCAGGTCGTCCGGAACGAATAGCTCAGTCCCCTCCGCCTCACAGCGGATCCGGGACTGGTGCCAGTCAACCGCTTCGGGGTGAAGCTTGTAGAACGCGTGGAAGGCCTGTTCGTAACGATAGTCGTGACGAAAGTGCGGTCGCTTCGTGTCTGTTACCAGTTCATGGAAGTAGACTATCATGAGTTGATTACTTTTTTTTTAGTAAATAGATGGCAAAAATAATGTGTAATGCTCGTGTATCGCGCCACCCACGCTTGGGAACGCTGCACTCGAAATTGTAGACGAATACCTACCTATTATAGGACATATGATCTAGTTAGGTAAGTCAAGTGAGAACCAAAGTCAACAACATAGCTCAACGAGTCACGAGGCAGGGCACATAGTTCGAAGAGCCGATGGAAGTTGGGGTCCCAAATGGAATGGACACCCAATTCCCTTTCCCGTGAAAATACGAGTATAAAATATAGCCTATGACACTTATAAATAACGTGGCTTACAAGAGATACAATTTTCAAAATCGGCTCAGTAGATCCAGAGATTATCCCCTACAATACTACAAACTTTACCTGTTCTGTTTACAAGATTAGTATAGATTCCTATGGACTGTTGACCTATTGAAGGTATAAAATAATTTTAAGTGTATTTAAATTACCAGTAATTTCCGCTTTGGGATAATCTAACTGCATTCTAGTGTTGTCCCCAATAGTTTAGGCCATTAAATGACATTCAACTTACCAATAAAGGCCATTAGTATTAACAGAACACACAAATTATGGAGGACTTTGATATAGAAATCCTGTTGCATTTTAACACATCCCTATTCACATGTTGGTATATTTTCCTAGGCAGATTTTCCTTAATATATATAAATAAATGTTTTATATGATCACACAACCAACCTATACATTAAAGAAAACTCAGCTATCAATATCGATAATAAATTACTTCAAACAGCGGAAAATTATTCAGACTTCATAGAAAGCATACAAAAGAAATATAAAACACGTTTTTTAATTTTCCGAGAAATTTTATTTCCGTTTAAAAACTACTCAATATTACCTATGTCGTAAATAAACTTCGGTATATAATAAAAGTTCTATACACATTTAAACATTTATTTTTGCATGACTATTGCATCGTTTTAATGATTGATGTGTAAGCTAATTTTATAAACGTGGTATAATATGTAAATTATTTTTATCTATAATGTCTAGAATAAAAGGGTGTGACGTAGCACTGAAACCTTGTGTTCATTCATAGACATCACACAAACATTATAAGTGAATAGGTTGAGTTAAAAAGAATGATATGAATTAAAAACGTTTAGCCATCTGCTTATCAATTAAAAAGTACAAAGACATATGTGTCGCCCATAGATTTTAATGTGTAATTAAAAAGTGTTACAAATATGTTAAATTTGATTATTTTTTTTATTCTCACATGTTTCAATCAAAGTATTGTTTCTTAATTCTAAATGAAACACAGGGCCTGACAATGCAGTTAAGGATTTTTATACAATTACCGGATGACTGTAGGACGTTTTTAATTCAGTTTCTAGATTAATAGAATCTTTGATTTGTGGTAAGTGATGAAAGATAAAAATATTATACCTTGATATCTTATCACATTTTATACAAACAATAAATATTTGATCACAATTTTATTGAGTACAATCTCAGACCAATTATAGAAGGACCTGTATCGCACTCATAGTCACAATCAAAATTGTCTGTCATTTTCTGAAGAAAACGAGCTTAGATTTGGTATATATCTTATACTAAACTACAAGGTTTGCCCGTTTTTTACACAATTCAATTACACAAAAAGGTATTTTTACGGAGCTCTTTAACCGACGAACATGATTACAACTATTTAACATCGATAGTATAGAGACAGTTTTTATAATCGCATTAGATCGTTGATCATATACTTTGACAGAAAAGTAACGTCTAGCGAGGCAGGTCCTATACAATAATTGGTCTGAGAGTACAATACACAAGTTCACACTATAACAACACTTTAAATGCTGCACTTCATTATAAAGCTTCTACATTATTTACACATTTAAAATTAATACTTCAATAAAACTGTATATACAGATTGCATCTCAACTTTAAAAAAACTAAAATTATAAAACAAACAACAAATATAATAATTAGGTATAACAATTATTGTGACTAGGGATACAAGAATTTCCTAAATACTTCATATGAAGCATTGATTATACCCCAACTTAGAAATGCCCTAGATATATTTAACAATGCCCCATGATAGAAATTTGCAAACTTGGATCCTCTTTTCCTGAGAATATAATTAAATTTGTATAGAAGTGTTCTGTGAGGCCCTCCGAGTTCACATTGCATTGCAATCTTTATGACGTTTAAAGGGTAAAAAAGTGTGCTCAGAAAAGCACCGATAGATGCACCTGCAATAAAATTTTGTATGCTCTCATAAAGCAAGTTCTCTTGTTTAGGCAAACGTATGCGCACTTCGTCTCTAATTATGAAGAACATGGCATTAGACGGTCCATTCCTTAACAGTATAGGCACTAGTCCTCTGTAAAACTCTTTTATTCCATAGTATCTAGCAATGTGGGTTGAGGCGTGGGCTGTATTTTTAAATTGATTATGATATTTGGGGTGTATGAGCAGTGTTTGCAATCTTTCGAATGGCATCAGCGTTGCTTCAACACAACCGGCCACTATTCCAGCGACTGATTTGGCGACATAAGGATTAATTTTGTACTGTAATAATGGTTGTAGGCATTCATCGTACACTCCAAACATAAGGGACATTGACATAGACCTCTGCAGTAAAGGTGGGAGCATGCCACGGTACAGGTATCCCATACCTTCTTTCTGTAGTTGGTGCAAAGCAAAGGTTGCTTCCACTCCATGCATCATCTGAAATGTAAAAAAGGCCTATACATGTAATAAAATATCACATGATTTAAGAATAACATATCTTTTCATTAATCATGTTATATTTTTTAACTTTTTAACACATTTAATGAGTATTTTCTACAATAATTGTTCTCTTGATCTCATCAACAATCCTACTAATATTATAAACTCGAACATCTGCATGGATGTTTGTTTGGATGTTTAGTACTCCTCTTTAATGCCGCAACTACTGAACCAAATTGTCTGAAATTTGGAATAGAAATAGATTTTACCCAGGATTAACACATAGGCTACTTTTCATCCCAGAAAAATCCATGGTTCCTGAAGGATTTGTGAAAAACGCTAGTAAAAAATAAACAAATTTATATTATTATATGCTGACATCTCACAACAGATTGTTTCTGAATCTCATCCCCTTACTGAGTGTCACACCCTCAATGTAGGATGTAGAAATTTGAGAAATAATACTCCCCGGAATATATATTCAATGATATAAATTTTCATTTATGTATCTGTACTATACATAACAAACGAATTATATTTGAAATGACGGCTAAAAAAATTTACACAGCTCTAACCTGTCTAAATATCAGTTTGTTCAGAGGATAGCTAATGAGAATATTGCAAAAGGCAGCCCCTCCCCCGCATGCAAACTCCCGCCAGTGCTGCTCGAGGCTATTGACGCTGACCGGAACAGCCATCCTGCCTTCATTCAGGCAACTGGTGTCCATTAATTGGGTCTCTGACATGACATCACCTCGGCCCATCACATGGCATAAACTATTTTGCCACCATCTGTAAAACAAAAATAATATTTTGTTATTTTAACATACAAACTGTATTGTTAGAGTTTGCATATTATCATTTATGTAAACAATTAAAATAAACATTTCAAGTTAATTCTGTTTATTCAAAGTATATTTGTGTGACATATTTAAGTAAATAATATCAGATAAGACATTCATTCTTATTCATAAATTAAAAGACATTATGTTATATGGACATTTTTTGTAAACATATAGTGTATTTTATTTACAATTCAAATTTTTATATTATTGAGCTGATAAAATTATTGTTTTAGCTTCTATAATCATCACATCTGATTACATAGTATATATTCCCTTAATATGGAGGGAGGTTGGGGGGGTGTATATTACGAATTTACAAATAATATTATAGAATAAGCCTCAATAGCTCAACAGTAAAGGGGCTAGACTCATCACCAAGAGGTTGAGGTTTGATCCTGCTGAACTTCTAACACAGTTTTTTTTGACTAGTTGGTGGGATAAGAGAGTTCTATTATATGCATATTAGGTCATATTTAAAAGATACAGTAAATATTATTTAAAAACAATTTTTTTTTATTTACTCCATACACATTAGTCTGTAAATAAGATAATCTTGTCTGTATATTTCCAAATCAAACAATATAGAGAACACTTGTATTATAGTAATATTAATAGATAATAAATAAATAATCAGCTGATTATGACATTTAAAAATAAATTTACAAGTAAAAGGAAAAAACGATTGTAACCCTAAAATTACATATAGCTTTACAGGAAAAATATAATGTTGGTGGAACTGTTGAAATTGAAATAAATGTATTGCTAAACAAAAACGGGCGTAGGCACGAGGGATCATTAGTACTCATGCTACAAGGCCATTTCTAAAATTCTTCTCTTTACAAACTCAACTGATAATTTCTATTAATCCATTAACCAACTGACTTAATCTTAGAGTCCACTTAAACTTAACCTATTTTTATCACTAAGATTCATGGAAAACGTGATATTTATGTTACCTTTTCTTATTAACGGTGGTGTTACGTGTAGCATGGAATTTTTAAACCTCTGCCAAAGCCATTCTCTTGGTTACATGAATTCACGATATATTCACAATATAAAGGGAGAGGTTAATAACATGATTTGCACACAGAATTTCATGTAATGTTTTTAATTTTAAACTTTGATTTTCGATAATTGTAAAAATTAGCATTCACTTTTAAAATCAGTCACTAATTCGCTTTCGCGAAAATTAAAACGTCAGTCAGATTGACGTTTAATCGTTTATTAATTTGTCATATTTGTTAACGTTCTGAAACAAAGAATATACGACTCTTCTATATATATTACAGTCTTTGGCTTATGTTTACGGGAGAGTTGCAAACAAAGATTATTACTCCAAGCAGCGTTGCAAGGATTTTCATTTTTACTCTATGGAGATTGTTTTGACTTTTGTTTTTTGAATTTGACGTCCGTGCTTACGCGACTACGCATAATATTTGTAATTGTAAAATTTTCATTATAAATAAATTATCTTGCAGTTTTCATAAATTGTTTGTTGATTTTTCAATCAAATACAATGGCAGCAGTTCTTAAAAAACGAGCTTTGGCTGAATACAATAAATCATTCCAGGTAGGCATTTTGATAACAGACTTTGCAAAGTTGTTGTTCCAAAGCATAACCAATAACTTTTTGCCGGTTTATTACTAATTTTAACTCGTCTAATCAATAAAAACTATTCAGGGCAAGATTTTCTGCCATTTATATGCATCTTCGATCACAAACTTTCTCCAATATGATTTAGCAATTATTGAAAATGTAACCTATGAATGAAAGATGTTTTTAAAATGAAACTTATAGCTAAAATTAAACACATTTATCAGGATGGTCCAGCGTCAAAGAAGCTGCACTTAGTCAAAAAGCCACTCATAGGTAGTTCAGCAGCAGCGTTTGTGGGTTTGCTGGAAAAGTGCAAATCAAGTGATGAAGCTTTACAGCTACTACTCCGTATCTCAGACTGCCTTCAGTTTCAAGAGTCAGATGTTGAGGAGGCAATCAAAAAGCTCTCCGAACACTTCCAGTCCGAGGAAGAATCTGTTGTAAGGGTGAAAATATTGTGGTTGTTTTCTGACATTGGACTAGAGTGCCCTGGAGCTAACCTCAACAATTTGATAGATGAAACTATACATTTGATTAAGAATGAAACTTCACATAAGGTATGTGTTTTTTAAATAAAATTTAATTTTAGAATCTTGCAACTTACAGCAGGAATATTTATAAATTTTTGTTGGGGGGTGCGTGTTAGAGGGGCTGAAGGCCTATGATTAAGGGGCCCTGTATAGATTCAAAATTAGTCAGGCAAATTACAAGATGAGTTTTAGCCATGTTTATATCACTAATGGACACAGTCCAGCTTCTCACAGACAGTTGCCAACCAATCGCAAGAAAGCTATCGGTGACAGAATTTTTGTCTGCTTATAAGATTATGGTGATCAAGTCTTTGGCCATTAAGTACCCTCAAAAAATTTGCTTAAAGCTGTTGCAGCTGATTGCACAATAGTGATGAATTATAAAATAAAAAATCTTTCGCACAAAAGATGTTTCTGCACACTCACAAAACACAATATTGTAATTTATTTTAGTTACTTGTATTTTACACCACCATGAAACAAAAGTGTAAATAATTTCAGGTAATAGCTCAAGGTGTAGCAACATTGTCGAAGTTAGGCAATAAACTAAGTGAGGACAAAATCCTAATGATGCGGCTAGTGAATGTGGCACGAGACAACTTGAAAGACACTAGCCATCAAGTGAAATGCCGCTGTTTGCAGCTAATGAGTGAATTATACCCCATATGCCCTGAACCTGACAGGACCATGGAAATGACGGCAGAATCTGATGCTATTGTCAAATTGCTTGGAGATTACAGTAATGCAGAGGTAAGAGTCTGGACGAATTTCTTAGCATTCCATGGATGCACCATGAGGGTGAACTTGTGACTACGGGATATAGAGTTAAGGAATTCCTTGAAAATCGATCAACACCCCCCTTTCTTTGCTCGTGTTATTCTCCCTGCCTAGCCAAATTTGGTAAGATCCTATTAGAGCAGCTTTGGATACTCGTTCTAATATAGAACTAGCTGCACTTCTAGAGAGGCCAACGTCTTTAAGCAACATATAAATATAATACACACATATATTAGTGTATATTAGACACTAATATTATGAAACACTAATATCATAAAGGCAAAAGTTTGTGTGTATGTAAGTATGTTTGTTTCTCCTTTATGCTGCGGCTTGCAAACCAATTTGTCTGATGTTTATGCTGGAAAAATCACAGTTCTTGTGGGATTTGTGATATACAGTATTTAATAAATTATTAAATATAATATAATATAATATAATAATATTTGAAGGTCACAGGCGTCCACTAGTAACAATATTATTAATTAACTCTAGCGGAAATGCAGTCAGTATTTTTGTCACCATTCCATGTGGGCATGATTTGTATAATTATTAGGATAAGTTAGCTTAAGTTCTTTATTGTATTCTTTCTCAACAATAAAAAAAATAAGTATTTTTAACTTTAATATGACTATTTTATTATACCATTTATAAAAAAATGCTGAAATTTACTAAAATAATGCAACTTTTAATTCTTTTTCACATGGGAGCATCATCAGTGGGCAATGTGTGTCACATGAATACAAAATGATATATTATTCAACCAATAAGACCAATAGCGATGGATCAATTTAATCGCTCTATCTCTTTTATCCCAATTCAATGAAAGAGTGAAATTTTCGATTGCATCACAATTTGTTGAAAGTATTTTTCTCTTAACGAGATATGTTGTTGAGTATCATAGATAGAGTTGTACCTTCCTGATTGAGTTTAGTCACTATTAGCATTAATACTACTAAAATGTATAGCTTTTGTGATTTTTCAGGATGCAAGGGTGCGCTGTGAAGCTTTTCAATCACTGCTTACATTACATGAGCGTGGTTTGACAATTAGCTTTGATCTATATGACCCTGTATGTGCAGCTCTGTCAGATGATTATGAGATAGTGAGGGAGGTGGCACTCAAACTTGTGTGGCTGTTAGGCAATAAATATCCAGAAAAGTAAGTTTATCTATTTTTAAAAAATAAAAATTAGTAACCAAAATAATATTATGCATTTGTATTAAAAATATACAATTTTTGTTAAATATAACATGAAAAATGGCTGATTTGTATTTTTAAACAACTTTTCATCCTCTTTTAACCATTTGAGGGTAGAATTTCGAAAATTCTAGAATCACATTGTATTTTTTATTTATCTAATAATTTATGCACCAATTTTCATAAATATAACTTGAAAGTAAGGAATTTACTGATATACTTTCAACCTCTGTTGCACCACAGTCTTTATTTTACTCTCAGTTACAATTTATCTACCTTAAATAGTACACCAAAAATCATCCATTGTGGTTTAGCCATGAAATGTAACAGATATACAGCAAAAAAGAAGAAATCTTTCACAAGAATTTCTAGGCAATATAATTGCGATAAATAGTGCTATATTTTCGGTCCTTCGAGCCGGATATTCAAGATTATATCTCTCCACAGCTCAGTGACATTACAAGATGGCGAAACAACAATAAGATTAGTGGATGACGCGTTCATTCGCATCTGTTCGGCCGTCAACGACTTGTATATGCAAGTACGCGCGCTGTCCTGCTCCTTGCTTGGAACTACGCGAGGAGTGTCCGATAGATTCCTGTTGCAAACACTAGATAAACAACTTATGAGTAATATGAAGGTAAGATTCATTAACATATCTAGGGAGTATGTTTAAGCTTATCTAATTTAAGATCTGTATACTGAGGAGGCATTCATAGCATCTGTCACATTCGCTCGAAAAGGAGAACAAATGTGGATTCTGTAAAGAAAACAGGCTTAGGCGATTACATATTCGGTGCTGTAGGCATGACGCGTGCCGTTTTTGCAGACCTTGCGGTCCTCTGACAAGTTGTCAGATGGTTCTGGGTGATTTGAAAAATAAGTCAAAATTAATATGAAATTCGTCACATTCTCTTTTACACACCAAACGATCTCTTTTAAGCTTTCTCCATCTACGCGACACTTGCGATAAACTGTGCCCAGTGGGCACAAATGAAAGCCATGAAGAATAATTGAATTGAATATCTTTTGATGGATAACGGCACGCTAACCAGTGTTCCATTTCATACTCCCTTCATTTCAATTTCAATTTTAAGATCAATGAACTAGTAATAATATGACGAAAACTTCGTCATGCCAATCTACAAAATGGTTAGTTTTAGTTATGGAATGTCAATTTTGTGATAGCCCATATAGTTATATACACTGGGGCATGCACCTCCAACTTTTCAGTTGTGCGCATTTTAAGTAATTAAATATCACGTGTCTCAAACGGTGAAGGAAAAACATCGTGAGGAAACCTGCATACCAAAGAATTTTCTAAATTCGCTGCGTGCGTGAAGTCTGCCAATCCGCATTGGGCAAGCATGGTGGTCTATTGGCCTAACCCCTCGCATTCTGAGAGGAGACCTGAGCTCAGCAGTGAGCCGAATAGGGTTGATAATGATGTATATACCTCTAAAATATAGTTAACAAAAAATTAAACATCGCCTCTTTAAATTCACATAACTGCAAAAAAATTCTTACAGATTGGTTACTTAAACTTAACTATGATCAAGCCGAAAACCTTTTGCATCAAGTGTAGCATAAATCGGAATATAAAAACTTCCACAAACTCGCATGCTCATGTACACATACTCACACACACCACTCAAACACAACACACACAAACCACTCACAAACACAAACACATGCACTTTTGTATATTATTAGTAATTTAGTATTAATGATTATTTATATCAAATGTATTAGTCTACTATATATTATGGAAGAGCGGGGCCGCCCGTCACAAGTTACAGTAGTAATACTGCAAACTTAATGGGATGGTTCCAATCACAATATTACTGCTATGTTTGAAAATAATGTACTAATATGTTGAATCTTTGGAATAAACTATATAATTTTGCTGAATGCAGAAAAAGCGTACGGCGCACGAGCGCGGAGCGGAGCTGGTGCGGTCGGGCGCGTGGGCGAGCGGGCGGCGCTGGGCGGACGACGCGCCCGGCCAGCTCATCGAGCAGGCCGACGTGCAGCTGCTGCCCGGCGGCGCGGCCGGCGCCTTCGTGCACGGGCTCGAGGACGAGTTCATGGGTGAGACGGCACATGTCGGAAAGTGCAGAATAATGATGCAGTAGCATATACTACAGCCTCTCTTGATGAGTACTGTTTATCAACAAAGAAATTACAAATGAAGGTAGAAAACGTATGTCATTTCATGACTTATTTATTTTAAATTATGTATTGTTTGTTTATAAAATGTTATATAAAATATATCAACCATATCTAATTGTTCTAAGCTTATTAATCACATCTATTTTCATTACCTAATTTAAGAACAAGTTAATTTGTAATTATTATTAGGTGTGAAATGACTAGTGATTTATACCCTCATTTTTAATATGTTTGTTGGTAAACAGTACTCATCAAGAAAGGAGGTTAATCTTGCACTCGACAAGAATTGGTGACTGTTTTATCCATTGGTGAGGTCCAATTTTACCAATTTTGGGCTGTCTGTTTTAGAGGGCATCTAAAAATGGTAGTGTGGACTGAATATTGGTACATTGACTACATAAGAACTGACATTAAGTGAGGATGAAGGGTTAAGCTTTAACTTGTCAGTGATAAAATAGAAATAATTCTTTATGTTACAAGAAAATTTATTGAGAGTTTTAATTCCAGAGGTTCGAACGGCCGCTGTAGAGGCGGTATGCCAGTTGTCTATGGAGAACTCGGTGTTCGCGACCACGTCCCTGGACTTCCTCGTGGACATGTTCAACGACGAGATCGAGGATGTCCGCCTGCGCGCCATCGACAGCCTCACGCGGATATCGCACCACATCGTGCTCAGGGAGGACCAGTTGGAAATCATTTTGGGAGCTTTGGAGGTTAGAACAGGTGTATTTTACTTTTTTTTATACTCTACAAATTAGCCCTTGACTATACAATCTCACCTGATGATAAGTGAGGATGCAGTATAAGATGGAAGCGGGCTAACTTGTTAGGTTAGGAGTAGGATGAAATCCACACTCCTTTCGGCTACACGACATCGTACCGCTTAACCGCTTGGCGGCATGTCTTTGTCGGTAGGGTAGTAACTAGCCAGGGCCGAAGCCTCCCACTAGCCAGACCTGGAACAATTAAGAAAACCTCAATCGACCCAGCGCATACCACTGCGCCACGGAGGCCGTCAAATATATCAAGGTATTTCTTTTATCGAAATTGCGGACGCCTTCAACTTCGTGCACCTTTAAGCATGTATACTTTCGAACTGATTTAAGTGCCTCTAATATAATTATGTTATATATTATTATCTATAGGTATAACTACAAGCCAATTTTCCTAATTTTGTCGAAATATAGTCGAGTACGTTTTATGTAGAAAAAGTATTATTTTTTTAAATAAGTATGAAATTAAATAATCCCTGTCGGAAATTAATCCCTTTAAATTTTGGAAAAATACCAACTAATACCCCAATGAGTACAATTGGTTTTGCATCGTGTGAAGTAATATGAATCTAGGTGTGGTGAAGCTTTATGGATTAGTCACATGAGTTGCAGATTGTTACATGATTTCAATATATATGAGTAAATTCTCCTCAGGACTATTCGATGGACGTCAGAGAAGGTCTACACAGAATGCTGGGTTCGTGCACGGTCGCCTCCAAGACATGCCTCGAAATGTGCGTCGACAAAATACTAGAGAATCTCAAGCGATATCCACAGGTAAAAACATCCACAGCAATAGGGATGATGACAGTTTTTTAAATTGTATATAAATTAAGAGTACGCTAATAGTAAAGCAATTTTGTAAAATGAACAGGGTATCTGCGATCATTACTTTCGGAGCTACAGGGATTTAAAGGGTCAGATTTGCGGTGCTGCCGCGGATCCCTGAAAAACGCCCCATACAAAATGGCACGAACTAGTGACGTCGTTGGCTCGCTGATCGTTAGATTTGTATGGGCGTTCAAACATACATCACTAATATCTTTGTTATTTGTGCGTTTATGTTTATAGTTCATGTATTGAAAAATGTCACATTTAATGTAAGGAAGCTAAAGCTATGTATTTTTATCTAATTACGATAAAAAAAATTGATAGATTTTGAAATTTTAATAATCTTATTTAGTTTGCAAATATCCAAACATTCTTTGGTTTTTTTGTATAAATTAGTTAACATTGATCTTACTTACCCGAATGTATCATAAAAATCAATTTATTCAAACCTAGTCATCATCCCCATTATTTTGATTGACAAAGCTTTTTGCTTACAATACCAACAAGAAAAAAATAAGAAATTATTATTACAACAGTATCTTGGCCCTTAAACTAGGTGAGGTATCTCAGGCGTTTTCTGCAGCCATATTTTTTCATAGCAGTGTTCTGTTCTTAAGGGTTGCCGGTGTAATTACAGACATAAGAGGTAATTTATATTGATAGACACAGGGCGGTATTTCTTAAAGACAGTTTTTATAATCGCATTAGATCGTTGATCACATACTTTGACATAAATGTAACTAAACTAATGTAGCGAGGCAGGTCCTTATGTAATTAGTCTGAGAGTCTATCTAACGTCGACACTGCTTGTGTTGTGTCTAAAAATAATTATCTTTTTAACATAAATATGGACCTGACGTCTAAGACATATTTCAGAGTGCCTAGTGGGAGTTTTCAATGTTTTCATACAGTGACGATCGCGCCAACGTAAACGCGAATTTATAAGGAATTGAAACATCGCCATCTAGGGGCACTATTGCACAACTGTTTCAATCTGGAAGTATACTCTTTCACACAAAAAAAGAATTTTCAAAATTGGTGAGCAAATGAAAGTCATTAACAAAAAACATAACGCGTTGAATTGAGATCCTCCTCCTTTGTTGAAGACGGTTAATGTCAGCAAAATGTCATGAACTTGTTGCAGGACAAAAGGTCAACGTTCCGGTGCGTGCAACGGATGGGCAGCAAGCACGCGACGCTAGTGCTGCCGTTGACCACGCGCTTCCTCGCCGTGCATCCGTTCTTTGACATGCCCGAGCCGGACGTGGAAGATCCATCTTGTATCCTTTTAAATTTGGCATTAAAAAAAAATAATAACTAAACAGACTTACTTACAGACGTTACAGACAGGGCCACTAAACAGGCTAAAAAGTGACATGGTACTAAAAACATCTACAATTCCAAATAAGTAACAATCCAAAAAAAAAAATTTGTTCATAAGTTTGATTATCATGAGGGTCAGGCCTCTGTACCATTATAGGATTGATACCTGTACCATTAGAGCTAAGATTCAAAACTGTTCCAATGTGACAGTAGCCCATCAACCAGTGCAGGTCGGCAGACTCCTTATGATGTAAAGGATAGCAGCGACATTGATCATACTATCATTTTGTGGTAAAGGAAACACCTTAAGCAATGTCCCAGGACTTGTGACCTTGGGGTGTAGGTTTAAGGGATCCCTTTAGAATGCATTATCTCACTTCCTCTGCTGGACACATTCTCCATACCTACACTAAACAATTTATGATCAATATTACGACGCAAAACACTATCGCAGAAAATCACTAACACGACTAACAGCGTGACGGCG
Organism: Bicyclus anynana; assembly: GCF_947172395.1. Taxonomy (NCBI): domain Eukaryota; kingdom Metazoa; phylum Arthropoda; class Insecta; order Lepidoptera; family Nymphalidae; genus Bicyclus; species Bicyclus anynana. Next base: position 5,184,267 of record NC_069086.1, read on the forward strand.
TTCACGGGCTCGAGACATCAAATACCCTCCTTTTTTCTTAATAATCACTTTTTCAACAAACAAATACAAGGACAAATATCTCCTATTTATTGATATTCTATTAATATTATCAATAATTAATGTTAATAGTTTAATACCAACCATACTATAACGTCCATCTCGACATATTGTAGCGGAAAGTTCCACTAAATTTACAAGTTGGCAATATTAAGTGCTTAAAAAAACTTCCTTGACTCATATAATGTAGATATGTGCGTGTTGATCCTCGTACTGAACGCCGCTCAGCACTGCACGACCATGCTGCCGCTGTTCGAGGAGCACACCGTCAAACACTACACGTATCTGCGCGACACTATGCCGCATTTGGTGCCGCACCTGCCTATAGGTGAGCGATGGGTTGTATTTTTTTTTATTTTTTTTATTCATCTATTTTTATTTTATTTATTTTTATAGGGTACCAACAGCTTATGACAATCAAAATTGAGTTTTACATATAGACCCACTTATAGGTTACCTCAACATGCGTAATTTAGTACTCGAATAGATACATTAAAATAATAATAAATAGGTTAATTAGGGAAAAAACTGATTTAGATTTGCGTTTATAAATATAGATATGGATCTATCACACAATTACATTATGACCAGAATTAAACTAAAATAAAATAAACATAAAAATCACAGTATAAACTAAAGATAAAAATAACATTTAAGAGGTATCCCTTTTGTACTGAGCTAAAAATTATTTTATGTATTAATAGAACTTCAATTATATGCATTAATAGAACTTCAATGTAAAATAAATTGATTATGTAATTGTTAGTCAAACTCACCAGTAGACCTAGCAAACTTCATTGATATATCTCGATGCGAGAAATAGCGGCAAAATCGATCTTTCTCTTTCAGATTCGACCTCGATGATATCGACCTTTTGTCACGAAGTAAATCGCTGACGCATTTTACCTGCAAAATTAATGACATGAGTATTTGTCCTATAAGTGAGCGGGCGAGTGAATGTACAATAACAGAGCTATCACAATAGCGGATTGCGAGCGTATTCAAAGCGGAGCGGATAAGTTGCCGACGCACAATATTGTACTGTCTCGTAAAAACTCCAGTCCCTCCCAGTGTTGCCAGACGTACGATTTAAATCTTGTACGATGAACGATCGAGTAATCGAAATCGTAGGCAAAATTCGGATCAAAACGGGAAAAAACTTCGGATCTTTCATATCTTAGGCCCATCATTTTATTTAACTAAAAATATTAACTAGTCGACGAAAAATTTGTTGGTTTGGAAAGAAAAATACAAATAATATAAACAATAGTTTTTAGCCAGAAATCTGTTTTTTTTTTAAATAAATAAAACAGCAGTGTTTCCTCGTCAGAATTTATTTTGTTACTGAATGTACTACTGTTAGTCGTCAATCCGCTACAAAACCGCGCCGGAAACGTTGCGAATCCGCCACGCATCCGCTCCGCTTTGCATCCGTTGTGTGATAAGGCCGTAAGAGTATTTTATAGAAAACACGCATCAATTATTTAATATTTATTTTTGGTATTCTAACGCATCGTTCAGGCGACGCCAAGCAGTCCCGCGGCGAGAAGAGCGAGGCGACCATAGACGACAGCGCGGTGCGGCGCTTCTTCGACACGGTGCTGCAGCACATCGACAACGTCACGCTGTCCACCACCGTGCGGCTCAAGATGCTGCAGTCGGCCGAGGAGCAGCTCAACAAGTAACTTATACATTGTGTACTGTGACGCGTCGTTCGGGCGACGCCAAGCAGTCCCGCGGCGAGAAGAGCGAGGCGACCATAGACGACAGCGCGGTGCGGCGCTTCTTCGACACGGTGCTGCAGCACATCGACAACGTCACGCTGTCCACCACCGTGCGGCTCAAGATGCTGCAGTCGGCCGAGGAGCAGCTCAACAAGTAACTTATACATTGTGTACTGTGACGCATCGTTCAGGCGACGACGCAAAGCAGTCTATTTGTCTGTTTACTTCTCTGTCTTCTGAAAGCTATTAATGACTTTATGACGTCTGTCAGTTGGATATATTTAAAAAAAAATATTGGCGTGATCTTGTCACTTGTCATACCAAGTTTTGCTATTTGGCTAAAGACTCGGTTCTTTTTAAGATATTGTTTTTACGAATATTCGTTTCGTAAAAACAATATTTCGTAAGTATACTTACAAATGAAACTTAATAGGTACTTACAAATGAAACTCCATCTTTTATCCATTCAACTGCACAAACTGGCATTATCAGGGAGCTATTTACGCGACGAAAACATCTATTCTATAGAAAAAAATTTTAAAAAGCGCGTTAGATCGTTGATCTTATACGCAGAGGGGTAAAAGTCAGGTCCATATCTAATAAGTCAAAGACGTCGTGTAAAAGTGAAATGTCTGTCTCAGGCTGTCGGAGATGGAGCCGCTGGTGTCAGGGGCCGCCAATTTCACGGCTCTGTTCGCGCGCTGCGTGCTCGCGCTGCACACGGCGCTCACAGCGGCGCGTGGTCCCCCGTCGCATGCGCTGCAGCAGCTCACCACCGACTGCCTCAGGTAGCATACGTTGTACTAGCATTATAATGAGTACAGCAGTACGACAAAAGATATGAATATCTTAGCATTCCATGGATTCATAGTGCGGTTGCTGGGTCCATCGTGTGGCAGAGAAAACTCCGAGCAGATATCCGGACTTGTGACCGATGTGTGTAGGAACAACTTCATATAAATACTTTCTTTTTTATAATAATATGAAAAGTGAATATTGTGTGAACCACCCGTACACTTAACAATATTGCATTCTTAATGGATTTTGTGATAGGTACGTAATAGCAGTGGATATGATTGCCTGCCTTCGATTTGTAGGGCGTCGGTTGGAATCCGGTCCGGGGCATGCAGTTATGTACATTTTAAGAAATTAAATATCACGTGTCTCAAAACGGTGAAAGAAAAACGTCGTGAGGAAATTTACTTATCTGAGAATTTTACACATTTTTGACATACTAAAAAGTCATTTGATCGGATTATGGTCCAGAGACTGATCTCCGATAGACCAAGAAACAAGAGAAAAAAAAATCTGAGTATTTTCTTAATTCTCTACGTGTGTTAAGTCTGCAAATCCACATTGGGCCAGCGTGGTGGACTAAGGCCTAACCCCTCTCATTCTGAAAGGAAACTCGTTCTCTACAGTGAGCCGAATATGGGTTGCTAATGATGTTTTTTTTATTCTTTACAAGTAAGCCCTTGACTACAATCTCAGCTGATGGTAAGTGTTGATGCAATCTAAGATGAAGCAGGCCAACTTGTTAGGAGGAGGATGAAAATCCACACCCCTTTCGGTTTCTACACGACATTGTACCGGAACGCTAAATCGCTTGGCGGTACGTCTGCCGATAGGGTGGTAACTAGTCACCCACCAGCCAAACCTGGACCAATTAAGAAAACCTATATCGGCCCAGCCAGGGATCGAACCTAAGATCGATCCATCGCGCATAGCAATGCGCCACGGAGGCCGTCAATGATGATGAATGGATTTTATCTATCAGGCTACAGTACCAATTCAGCGGTGTAACGGAGCAAGAGAACGCTTGCGTGTGGCAACTCGCGCTGCGAGTTTCGGCGGCGCGGCTCATTGCTGCCGTGGAGAACGCGGCGGCGGCCAGCACCGGCACTGGCAACACTGGCAACACTGCCAGCGGCGCCGCGGCCTTGTCCGCCGCTGCAGCGTTGACCCACCACGCTGAATTGTTGGACCGGATACTGGCCTCTGCGGGTAATTTTGAGTACCTAATAACTTATGCTGAAAGGAGATGGTCCAAAATTGTATGGATCCCAGGTCCAGTCACTGTACCCTAGCGAAAATAAAAGAAGATATTTTTTTCAACTATTTTTGATTATACAAATCTACGGATTTACTTTGACTCTTACGAAATAATATTCATTATCTCCCAAGAATTGCAACATTACAGTAATCGATTTGGCGTTTGCTGTCAATTGTCATGTCATAGTTGCTCTATGGGCGCTATCTTGATATAACTCAAAAACTTGGGTTTTTTTTTATTTATTTCTTTTTAATTAGTTAGATTTATTCACTTTAATAAATTTTAATAAAATCCTTGTATTTTTTAAATTTTAATGATACGGGGTACAAGAGTGATCCCTGAATACCTGAAATGAACCATCTCCTTTTGAGTACCTAATAATAGGGATGATGACAGTTTTTTAAATTGTATATTAGGAGTATGCTAATAGTAAAGCAATTTTGTAAAAGGAACAGGGTATCTGCGATCATTACTTTCGGAGCTACAGGGATTTAAAGGGTCAGATTTGCGGCGCTGCCGCGGATCCCTGAAAAACGGGAATGGTACGACGATTTAATGACGTCGTAGGTCTATAATGATCGTTAGATTAGTATGGGCGGTCATACAAAATTACTAATATCTTTGTTATTTGTGCTTTTATGTTTATAGTTCAAATATTGAAAAATGTCACATACACAAAATGTTAATATATTTTGAAATTTTATAATCTTATTTATTTTGCAAATATCCAGTCAATCTTTGTTTTTTATGTATTACTAACATTGACCTTATTTACCCTAATGTATCATAAAAATCAATATATTCAAACCTAGTCATCATCCCTATTATGGACAAGGGACACCCGGATAGAACGAAGTTCGCAATCGCAATCGCTATAGCTATCATCGATACCCAAATTATTACATTTGCTATCGACAGGCCACGTGATCAAGATCTGTCTTTCCCATACATTTCTAGTTTTCAAAGCGTTTGCCACTTGGCTACCGGGGCTTATTTGGTGTCTCTGTCCGCAGGAGTGGAGCCGGACCCGTTCACGATAGCCGTGTTCCAGCAGCTGTCGCAGAGCGCGGAGCACAAGCCGTCGGCGCTGGCGCGCGCCGTGCAGCCGCTGCTGCTGTGCGCGCCGCTGCCCGTCATACCCAAGCCCAACCTGAAGGTGAGATACTGTTATTTTAAACTGCCGATAGATGGCGTTCTTAGAGAACTTTAAAACAATCCCTTTTTGTATACTACCTACCTACCTTTTGCGATGCAGTTATGCCTGTTGCTCATATTTTTTATTTTTGTAAGAAATCCTTCATTTCATCATCAATTTCTACTTCAGTCTTGTGTATTTTTCGAGTATTCCTCATCGTCATCATCATTATCAGCCGATGAACGTCCACTACTGGAAATAAGCCTCTTGCATGGATTTCCAAACAAAACAGTCTCGAGCCGCCAGCATCTAGCGGCTGGGCAACCCGCTTGATGTGTTATGTCCACCTAGTGGGGGGTCGACCAACACTGCGCTTTCCGGTGCGGGGTGGCCATTCTAACACCTTGTGACCTCTACGTCACTTCAACTTCACGACTCGCTGAGCTATGTCAGTGAATTTAGTTTGTCTGCGGATCTCCTCATTTCTGATTCGATCACGCAGAGAAACCCCAGGCATCTCCAGCTCGCTCCATCGCCCGCTGAGTGAGTTTGAGCCTTTTAATGGAACATATTACGAAGTGGTTAATAATTATGTGATTACAGATCAGAATGTGCTCAGCGAGTATAATAGAGCCGGCCACAGACAACGACACCGTGCTGCGGTTCTGCGCGGGACTCATCACCGGCGTGGCGCTGGAGGCCGAGGTGGTCCGGGTGAAGGACCCCTCCGCGCTGCGCGTGCGCGTCGCGTACCCGGACACATGCGTGCACGCGTTAGTGCCCCCGAGGGACCACTTGCGTCCGCTGGATCACACAAATACTAGTAAGTCTTACTGTCCGTCTGACTGAGAAAGGGAATATTGGGACAAGGACGAAGTTAAAGAATTTGTTGGATGTCAAGAAGCCGGCTCGTGAACAAGCGAAGAGCAAGTATCGCCCTCCCACTTATTCGGCCCGTATATCTGCAAAGTCGGGTAGGCCATGGTTGGCCACAAGACCTTTCTGAGATTTTGGGTCTTGTTAGACGGATTTTAAACGTGGTGTCGAACTAAAATTAAAATTCAAGTCTACAGTCTGTCAAAGTAATAATAGAAATTTCCAACTTACCTTGAAAAAAGATACACGATTGTTCAATCTGTAGATAAACCTATATTTGGACACTCTCAATCAATCAAATTACATTAAAGAAAATAAATTATTTAAAGAACATAAAGTACCTATAAATTCGTATGGAAAAGTGAAAACCCTCAGTGAACCAGTCCGACTCGCACAGGTCTAGACTTTTTATGTCATAACCTTTCACTGAACGCATTGTTCTGGATGACTTTATTCAGAAAGTTCGCTTACTAACAATGATTCAAATTATAGATGACAGGAAACTTATGTTAAACACACACACACACACCCACATACACACACACTCCTGTTTTGGTTTATTGTTTTTATAACTTAAATTGTAAATTGTTTATCAACCTACTGTAGCATTGAAAATAGGAAGACACTGCCTCCTGTAACTCAGTAATAACTGGTACAGGAGGCAGGGCTTCAACCTAATTTGTGATATGAAGTTTTGATAAATAAAGATTTATTATTATTATTATGTTGGAAAGGCCACAATTTTGCTGTACAATTTTTTTTAATACAAACGTCTCTAACTGAAGACCTTGTTCCAGATGACGACGGCACTCAGGACGTGCGGCTACTAACAAAGGTGCTGATCTCGCACGGCGTGTGGACGGAGCCGTGCGGCGTGGACATCTCCGTGTGTCTGGCGGTGGAGGAGGCGGGCGGGCGGGACGCAGCGCCGCTGGTGGAGCTGTGCCGCCCCGTGCGCGTCACCGTGGCGCCCAAGCCCATCAAGCGCGGCATATAGGAGATACTGCTGAAGCACATGCAGCGCAAGATGCAGAAAGCCAAGGACGATACTTGAATAAGAGAATGTGTTTGTGAACAGTGTGCTTTAGACCACAGAACTAAAGAAAAACTTCTTTCAAAAATAAAATACAAGCGCCATCTGTGAGTCTTAGACATAACTGTATTGCAATAGGTTCTTGAAGTGTACAAAAAGGGATTGTTTCAAAGTTTCCTAAGAACGCCATCTATCGGTAGTTTAAAGTAACAAATTTTGTTTCACTACTGTGGATATATCCGTGTATCTGGCGGAGATGTGCCGCCTCGTGCGCGTCACCGTGGCACCCAAGCCCATCAAGCGCGGCATATAGGAAATACTGCTGAAGCACATGCAGCGCAAAATGCAGAAAGCCAAGGACGATACTTGAATAAAAGATGTGTTTGTGTACAGTGCGGTCGCTAAAATAATAAAAAAAACGAGTGTGTTTTAGACTACACAACTGAAGTAAAACTTCTTTCAAAAATAAAATAACAGCGCCATCTGTGAGTCTTAGACATAACTGTATTGTAATAGGTTCTTGAAGTGTACAAAAAGGGATTGTTTCAATGTTCCCTAAGAACGCCGTCTGTTGATAGTTTCAAATAACAAACATTGTTTCACTACTGTGGTACATCAAGCGCGGTGTATAGAAGATACTTGAATGAGAGAACAATACTTGAGATGGATTTTAAACTTACAAGAGATGTATAGTGTGCCAGTGCTGTCTCTAAAATAATGTGTTTGTGACGTCTGTTAAGTGTATACAATAAATTTAAGACCAGCCTGCGTTACAAGTAATGGAGAATTCTTAATAGATTAATTCATTGCACACGACACTAGTGTTACTGCTAAAAAAAGTTTGTTTGCCTAAAGTACAGTCGATAAAAGATATGTTTCTGATCTCTGTTAAGTGTAATAAACAACTATTTAAAACCCAACTATGTTACTGTACTTGTATTATACGCTATACTGTATAATAGAAAGTTAAAAAAATCGTGACGCTATACTGTACAATAGAAAAATTGTGACAGTTTCACTACTAAAATAATGTTTCTGACATCTACATTGTCCATTGAAACCTTTAAGATAAAATAAATAATATTATCATAGTTGCATTTAGCTCGGTGCATCTAGAATAACTGGCTATTCTATTAAAAATGGTTATTGTTTATAGCCTGCAGAGAGTTGTTTTAAACTTACTAGAAAGGTAGTAGTTAATATAGTATTCTTTTTTTATTCTCTACAAGTTAGCCCTTGACTACAATCTCACCTGATGGTAAGTGATGATTCAGTTAGGAGTAGGATGAAATCGACACTGTTTAGTTTCTACACGACATCATACCAGAACGCTAGATAATTTAGCGGTACGTCTTTGTCGGTAGGGTGGTAACTAGCCACAGCCGAAGCCTCCCACCAGCCAGACCTTGACCAATTAAGAAAACCTCGATCGGCGTAGCCGAGGATCAAATCCAGGACCTCTGTCTTGTAAATCCACAGCACATAGCACTGCGCCACGGAGGCCGTCAAAGTATAATGTAGTTCATAAATCTTATTAATAAATATAATTAGATTTTAAGCCTTTAGTGAAACAATCGATTTCGATTTAGAAATGTGAATAAATAAAATAATTAATGTAAATGACCATTAAGTACTACTACAATAGATTTACAAGTTTTGTATAGATGAAACAAAATTATTAAACCTGAAACTGCAAATGTATTTTGTATAGTATTGTTTTTTACATATAATAAAACAATTTACATTAGGCAAAAAGAGTTTTATTTTTATATACTATATACATTTTTTTTTAATTATGAACAAGTCCATTTTTTCAACATTTAAATTGAAAAGACCAAATTTTTTCAGTTCAGTTTTAAATACAGCTATCTTAGAGCTACTAAACAAAGAAAATTCAGTAATAAAATAAAATTTTAAAAATTACAACATCAACACTAAAGTATAATTAATTATATTTAATTTATGACACTTAGCTAACTTACCACTAAATCACCTTAATGTGACTAGGCCTGATACATCAAAAATAATACTCCATTGCCATCATTTTGGACAATATATTTTTTTTGGTACATAAAGTATACACAAATAATTTGCAAATTGGCCTTACAAAATCTGCAGCAAGTTCTGTATTAGAATGGGAATCCAAAGCTCTTTTAGGATCACATCAAATTTGGCTAAGTAGGGAGAACAACAGGAGTGGAGAAGGGGAGTTAACTGTCACGGATATCAATAGATTCGTCCAATGGTCCTTTATAGATGCAAATGCTTGCTGCCTAACCCTGATGACTCATCATTTGCCTAAATTGGAGAAGGAATTTTGAAGGCCTATCCACTGGTCACAATTCCAGAGCTCTGCTGGGAGTTCTCTCTGCCACAATGGACTCGGCACCCGCACAGTGAATCCATGGAATGCTAAGATATATGTCTCTCTCTAAATGCATTAAAGATAAAAAATGTAACCATGACCTAACACTTATAGTTATTTTCTTGGAACATTTTAACCATACTGTCTCAAACATATAAGTGAGGCAAGCAGCACTGCACTGTTATTTACTACAACAGTGATTGGACATAACAATTTTAGAAAACTTTATACAAAAAGCTTTTAAAATACTTATATGTAAATGAAATTTTCATACACAGTATATGTATGTTTAATAAGAATTATACAAATGATTTAAACAAACAAAAGTAGATTTTAAACTTATATACATCATATGCAAGTGAATTAATATAAAATAGTACCAAAACACTTCAGTCAATACATATTGTTATTCTTTATCTATAGCTAATAGCTCTGATTTAGCTATGCAATGATAAATAAGGTGCTTAACTCCTGGCATCCAGGTTGATATTGAGCTTACGTGATCAACCATCAGAGCTTTATGGATTTCATCTGCTTTACTTGGATTGTCATCCCTGAGGGCTGAAAAGATTAGACATAATTAGGAAATTAATCACATTTTTCAAGTAAAATTTATAATTAAAATAAAATATATAACAATAAGACCACTCAAGCAGTTTGTAATGCATTCTTTTTAAGAAGAAAACTTAAAATTAAAGTTACGAGGGTTCCAAACACGCCTTGGTCCGAGAAGAGCCCCAGCTAGGTTTTTTCTTTTTTATTTTATCACCATTTTATAGTTAGCCAGTCATGTAGTGCATTTAATTGCCAAGCTTTTTTATTGTTTATATAATCATTAACACTATAATACAGCTTTTCTATAAGCTCACATTTAATAAAAAATCTAACTTGGTTATTTTAATATACTTTATTGTAGTGTAATTTCATGAGCCACTTTATACAGTAGCTAAAGTTTAGTATAAGGCATTGAGACACATGCCCCCTACAGATCTAATGATATGACTTCCATCATAGCTAGCTATTAATTTACAACAAGCCACACTGACAAAATAATAAGCCCCGATTTCACCAGTTTCTAAGAATTGTTGGATAGTCTTAAAAAATCTTACCGCATGCTAGGTCATTCATCTGTATTTGTATTTGTTTATTCAACTTTCCAGTTGACCACATTTCCTCCAATATTAATATTTTCTTCTTAATGCTCTCAGCTTTTGTACCTAATTCACTACTAGACTCTAATAATTGTAATAATATATCTTTAACGTCTTTGAGCATACTTGTACTGTCTATTACAACATCATCTTGATGCTTTGCTTCTGAAGTATTTTGTGGGGGAAGAACTGTTGTGGGCAATGGAGGTAAGTTAAATGGTGGAGGTGTTGCGACTGTATTACTGTTACCAGATAAGGGAAATGCTACCCTTTTGTTTAAGAAATTACGTGGCCGATTTGGCGCTGTTTGCTGACTTGCATTGTACGCGAAACTCGGCGGGTCGTTCCAACCAGGGTCATATGACACTAAAACAAAAATTTACATTACATTTCAAGCTGTTTAAACTGCCATATGTGAAAGAAATATGTTGCGTTCATTTACCTTTATTATTCGTAGCATTTTCGCAATTTTCCATATTTAATATTATAGTCACTGTAATGTGAATAAGATTAGAAACTTCCTAAATATTATAGTTTAACTTAAATATCACTAAAAGTAAAATAATAACACGTAATACTAATAAAAAAAGCTTAGTTTTTACTTTTTAATAAATAATTATTTATAGTGATTTGCTATATTATCAGTGTTGCCAGTTGGATCTTATGAGAAGTTCCCCGAAATATTAAAAAAGTAACCTTTTTGTGTAAAAAGTAACCTTTTGACTACTACTACTCTTACTTTTTGCGTTCCACAGCATGGCTAAACCACCATTTCAGCCTCTGGGGGCTAAAGTAATTTTGTTTTTTTTTTTTAATATCTGTCTGTTACGAATAGTAGCCAAGTACTAAATTACTACAAACCGAAGGAGATTTTACTCGTAAATAGAATCATCTTAAGTAAGGCCCTGATTGTTTGCCTTTAACTTATGGGATAAGAAAAATACAATTAAAGAGCAAGGATTTAAAAAACAATAGACGTTAATTTCTTAAATTCATACTTGATTTTTTTAAGAAATTCAATGTGACTGCAACTTGCTTATTTCGCAACGTCAATTGTAACGTCTTCATTTATAGTGAGATTGACACAGAAACATCGATGAGTTTTTGAGCATTTGTCCGCATTTCTTGATTTAACGACCGTTCTGTTTTTGATATACGAAATTGTAAGTTAATTCTAAAAATTCCGAAATATCACGTAAAAGTAACCTTTTTATTAATGTAACCTAAAAGTTACCAATGCAGTCAAAAAATCACCTAAAAGGTTACAAAAGTAACCTTCTGGCAACACTGTATATTATGTCGAATTGTTGACAGCAATGTGACAAACATTGACAAATAAATTAATAAGTGACAGTGACATTCTGCAGTCTGCACAGACGATAGTCAAAACCGTGTGCCACAGATCACGTGGCGTGTTCCGTGCGCTCTATCTGCCTATTATTCTTATTTATCTGTGTTCGTCAGGTAATTATCCGTATTTCCACTAAAATTTTAATAATCTGATAAAATTATCATTATTTAATGGTTTCTCTATAATGACAGATCTTTGTGATAATGTCAGTAAATTGTGGTGTTACACACAGCGAGTTTTTAGTTCCATTTTACTAACTTCTATTCTTTTAAGTCGCAGTCGCACTATATCAGATTTTCGTTTGTTTTTTGTTCCGCAACAAATTGTCCGCGAACTATTATAAATATGTCCTTATGCGCTTATTAAGTATTTTAGCTAAAAACTAAAAATATTACAATTTTGATTTTGAGTTATAAATTATATTTTCGAACGAAATCTTAAACTCAAAATTGTCACGTCCAGAAATTACAATGACAATTATGTGACAAATCGGATTTTCAATCTTTATTTGACGTCTGTGCAATTTTTGTATTTGATTTTAATTTCGCACTGAAAGTGAATAGTGAAAAGCGGAAAAATGATTTTTGGGAAGATTTTCATTAACAATTTTCATTTTATAAAGTTATTATCAATAGTTTCTTTATGGGCTGTTCAAGTGGCCGAAGGTAAATAAGAGTTTAACTTAAATCCAATATCTTTTCATTGAAGCATTTGTTTATCTCACATTTGTGTCCATGTTAACAATTACGTGGCCTTATATTAGGGGAGGATCAGGGATAATAAATGGCTTATAGATTTTTCGTGAATGGAAAATTAATTATTTTATCTTTATAGGATCAAGGGCCGAATATGTAACGTGTGGCTCGATATTAAAGTTATTAAATACAGATTTGAAGTTGCGACTTCATTCCCATGATGTGAAGTATGGATCTGGCTCGGGGCAGCAGTCTGTGACCGCTGTCGACGTGACCGACGACAATAACAGTCACTGGCTAGTGAGAGCTGCTAAAGACGAAACTTGTAAAAGAGGGTAAATGCTGTTTTATCTAACAATATATTTATTCACTTAAGTAGTGACTTGAAATGAAAGTCTCTTTTAAAAAGATTCTCTAAATTAGAACAATTTAATCTCAAGAATTACCTGTCTCAATTAAAAATAGCTTGTTTATTTAGTTGGAGGAACATTACAGAATATTCATACAGGAATCCTGAATGTAATATACAGGATTATTCCTATATATTTATATTTATATTTTTGACGGCCTCTGTGGAGCAGTGGTATGCGCAGTGGTATTATCATCCCCGGCTGGGCAGATTGAGATTTTCTTAATTTGTCCAGGTCTGGCTGGTGGGAGGCTTCGGCCGTGGCTAGTTACCACCCTACCGGCAAAGATGTACCGCCAAGTGATTTAGCGTTCCGGTATGATGCCGTGTAGAAACCGAAAGGGGTGTAGATTTTCATCCTCCTCCTAACAAGTTAGCCCGCTTCCATCTTAGACTGCATCATCACTTACCATCAGGTGAGATTGTAGTCAAGGGCTAACTTGTAGGGGTAAAAAAAATATTATATGCAGGTTAATCATTACAATTTCAGTTCACTTCACTATTAAATTTAGAGTAAGATTTTAGTACAACCATTCAAAAATGTTGCTATACTTGTGGTGAGGCAATAGGAACAGCACTTGTTAGTTACAGTTTCTTATTGAATCACACAATAAAATCAAATCATTGGGTTACATGATGAACCCCGTCCACAAAAAAACACCCACATATTGAATCCATGGAATGCTAATATGCAGTATTATAGTGTTTTTCAGTTAGCATGGGTATGGTGACAGTTGGTTTCACTCTTGAAAGTTTGCTGCGATTTACAATAATAGTACTTATTATGAACGTCATAAGGCAACTGTCACTGTACCCATACTATCTGAGAAGCACTTTAAGTCTTATAAATCTCATGTATGTTTTCATGAGTGCAGAGATGACATAATTCTAAAGTCTACTGTAGACCAATAGCACGAAACATCTCTTTTGTTGTGTTTCGATGTAAGGGAATGATATATCAATTTTGTCGACTTATGTCGTTTCTTTTCATGAGATATGTCATGGCATGTATATAAAAAAATATGGTAAAAATTAAATTATATAATGCAATTTCAGGGCTCCAATAAAATGTAATTCCAATATAAGACTACAACATGTATCTACAAAGAAAAACTTACATTCACATTACTTCTCATCCCCACTATCTGGCAACCAAGAGGTCTCATGTTATGGTGATGAGAACGGAGAAGGAGACAGTGGAGACAACTGGACTGTTGTCTGCAACAATGACTTCTGGAGAAGAGATACACCTGTGAAACTAAGACATGTTGATACTGCAGCGTAAGCACATTTTTCAATTTTTTTGTTAATAATATGTATATTTCTTTAATATTTATACTTCTATAGTAATATTAAAAGAGGAATGGTTTATACTTTGTTTGCATTAAATAGGCAATGATACTACTGGGCCAATTTGAAAAATTGTATCCACCACTATAATCCTATTTTGTACCTGATGAACATAGGTTCTATTTTATCCCTGTATACCCCCACAGGCCATAGCCTAGGGGATATAACCTCTGCCACCAATTCCAAAGGGTGTAAGTTCATATCCGAGGCATGCACCTCCAACTTTTCAGTCACATGCATTTTGAGAAATAAAATATCAGATATCTCAAACGGTGAAGGAAAAACATTGCGACGAAACCAGTATACCTAAGAATCTTTTTAATTCTATATGTGTGTGAAGTTTGCCAATCTGCAATGGGCCAGTGTTGGCCTAACCACTCTCATTTTAAGAGGTCTTGTGGCTGTGTGTTAGCCAAATATGGGTTGATAATGATGATTCTCACAGGAACAGGAACTACATTTAAACTGTAGGGCTCTGCTAGCTAATCAAAATTAATCAAATTGTGCTCTTTGAATTCTACATACTAATAACACTGCCTAATTAAAAAATAGTTTGTATTGGGAAAAATAATAATTTTCCATTATTGTAAGATTATATTTAATCTACCTTATCTACTTTCAGATATCTGGCTGGCTCTGGCAGAACCTTTGGCAGGCCCATCAGTGGTCAAGGAGAGATTGTAGGAGTATCATCACAGTATGGAGCATACACTGACTGGCAGTCACAAGAGGGTTTATTTGTCCACCCCAGTGACTTACTACCTCACCAACAAGCACAAATTATACACACAGAGTTATAACTGTGCAAGTATAATAAAATATTAGGTGTTTTGTATAAATTGTGATTTCCTATAATATAATTAGCTGTACCTATCTTGATTATGGATGAAGTCTTATTATTATTATAAGATCTTAACATATTTACAGTTATTTATTTGATTGATGAATTTTTTTTTATAGAACAGTGATAAATGATGAGGTTTACTTTCACCTCCACCTAAATATAGAATCAATTGTTTTTATTTAAATATTATCAAGAGACAGATTTTCTCTTCTAATATTATGGCTGTAAATGCATTAAATTATGTAGTTGGAAATATCAACTATTGTCCCTTACACAAATATTAATTTTTAGTTATGTATACCTGATATAAGCTACAGAAATGTCACATCTTGGTTTTTATTTATAGTTTAATAAATGAAATTCCAATAAACAGTCAATGAAAAACAGTTTTTTTTTTATTTTAAGTTTATTGTCAAATGATATGTTCACAATTCTAACACATCATAGAGAAATGTACTACTAACAAACCTACAGTGCTTCAAGAGCATCAATTTGTAATACTGAGAAATTATTTTTGTTATAAAATACATAATATATGTTTTTCAATTTAAAACTATTACATAATAATATTGTTAATTGTATAATATATTAAAAAATATATTTATAGCTTTTATAATTAAATATTTGATGATTCCATGATGGAAAAAAGATTTACACATTGAAATCCAATCAAGACAGTAAGAAGTATACATATATATAAAAATCTCACCATGAAAATATAATTCATATATTTCTTATAGGCATATGATGCTATTGAAGCAAGGAAATTGTTAAAAATAACTATAAAACTAAATAAAACAATACAAATCAATGTTTTGCATCCAGCCATTTAAGTCATGGTGCAAATATTTCTTAGGTATCGTCAAACTAACAAAATATGAAAACTAAAATTTTGAATGTATTAAGTAATATTTATTCTACGACAGTGAGATGTTTCTGTTCAAGATACACGTCTACATATTGCTTTTTCGACCCATCACAACCAAAGAGTGGCGACGGAGGAAAAGACTGCGCGGGTGTGAGGTCGTACGCGCGAGGCTGAGGGAAGGACTGCGCGGGTATGTAGTCGTGCGCGCGGAACATCGCTACCCTCCTCGCGGGGTATCGTTACGAACGCATATGCCAAGCTATACTTCACAATAATTAATGTCACAGAAGCAATTACTCACTGTCCTAAAGGCACATATTATAGTCATACTATGTGATGACCTAATGGTACAAATACAAAGGTTTTTGAAATTAAATTGCCACTAATAGCTAAAGCATAAACAGAATGTCCTAAATTTTTACAAGAATATAAATAATTGTGACATGCATTTTATGACAAGTCTATTAATAATTGTGTATACTTCGAAGCTTCATAACCTGTCTGGCCCGGTAGTGAAAATAGGGAGACTTTTTATCACAGAGTTAATGCTTGACTTGATCTGAGATGCAGTCAAGTTGGTATTGGTTTAACTTCATAGGAATATGCAGCAATACAGCATAGCCTTAGCGTAAACTAAAAGATACTGCAGGAGGCGTGTGGCATAGGAACCCGTTTACCAACAAACCATTGCTTCGCAACCTCTCACAGATAATGTTCAAATGCCACATAATATTTGTTAAAAGTACAATGTGCTTACAAAACGCAAGAAATCTTTTGAAAGTGATTTATTTACGAAAAGTTACAATTCAATCAAGTCAATTATGATCAAAAGTAGTTAATATAATAAATCACTAAAAATAAACGTAAGTAGAAACAGAAAGGAAAACTGTGTTGAAACAAAATGATTCAGAAAATAGCTCTAATAAATAATAATAATAATTAATAACTAGGAAAAAGCATGCCTGTAAACATTTTAACTGTTCTAGTTTGGGTTAATATTTATATAAAGGAGCGAAACAACATTAACGTGTTGAGATTGATTCCAGTAAAGTCGGCCACTGACGATCAAGTACGCTCACATGCCTGTAGCGCTAACGATTTGACAGCCAATAAAGCTGTGTTGGTCGCGATTTGCATGACATCATGCCGATCGTCAGTGGCTGCCATGTTATAGACGCGAAAATTTGTATAATTATTATGTATGGATATATGACAGGCTGGATTTGGCTGAAATTTGGAATTAACCCCTGAAGGTCATGAAATTATCTTAGATGATGATTGATGACAGAAATTCTATTTCTATGACATACGTGAGCCGGATCAAAGAAAATTGTTCATTTTTATTACAATATGAACAATCGCTGATTGCCTAATTTTCATGTCCCAATTTTCTCATCAAACGAAGCTAAGAACACTTTCAATTAAGAGATCATTATTCTCTTTCAGTGCGTTTTCATTTACTATGCCTGCAAATATACCTACCTCACTTGAGTATATTTGCAGACATTCAGTTATTCTTACCCATGTTCAACCCCCACAACAGCTCAACCGCTTTTCATCAAAGATTTCTAAAAGGACACTCGCACATAAGTCACCATTAATAAAAAAAAAAACACTATCTGTTCGGCAGTTATGGTGCCACAGACAGACAGACGTCAAACTTATAACATCCCTCTTTTTGCGTTGACCTCTTATAATAAAAGGACAATCATGTATAAAATTTCACTTAAAAACTGGCCAATTTTGCTTTGACAGTTTTAGAATTATTGGTAAAGAAAATTATACCTATAGGCCTTTAAATATAGTCCAAGTCAATATTCAATAAAATCCCAAATTCAGAGCAAATTCAACCCTAAGGATTGAGTTTAAGGTTGAATTTGCAAATGCGACTACTTCAATCGAGTGCCAAGAAGTTGTGTTCAGCACTCATTGAGTGGGGACGTTTTTTGGTCGCTGTTTCGATCGATGTTTAGTAAACATTTTTTTTTCAGTACATGTCAGTTAAAAGTCTATTTTGTTGTAACATTCTACAACCTAAAGTATTTGTACGTTTGTAACATTGGGTAAATAGTTTTATAGACATTGCATTACAGTCCGTTATAGATTTATAATTAATTAAATTATGTAAATATGCCTTGGTTGCCATGACAAAAATGAATGACATATGGGGTAAACTAGGCTTTTGAGGCTCATTGTCAATAAAGTTATGTATTAGGAAATCTATACCTCAATTAGGGTTGAATGTTGTTTAAATAAACCCAGTAAAGTATTCAGAGCTTGCAATTATAAAAAACAACATCAATATAAATAAATAGCATTACGCCATCCAAAAAATATCTTCCCCATTGTCTTTTACACTATAGTGCGACGTAAAAGAGTTGAAAATAAATGAGAGTGCTGTAGTCGTTCATAGGGTAACCCTGTGTTCTGTCATCCACTTGGGATTGTAAATACCTTGAAACTAGATAATAATTGACATTTCATTATATATACTCACTTTAATATGACGCGAGTATATTAAACTGGGCGGATTTTTTTAAAAGAGCTACTTTTGAGTTTCTTCTCAGCAGAACCTGTCTTCAGAACCGGTAGTAGAATCATTACAAATAGTCAACTGACGTGTCAAAGTGCTTGTAAACTGAGCCTACTTGAAATAAATTATTTTTGATTTAGGATAATTGAGCCTCTGAGTATACATAGGTAATGTTATGTACTTATTTTAAACAAGATAATTGTTGAAATTATTATTATTTTCTAATATAAACAAATACATAATAATAAAAATAATACACTCTGGCCTAGAAGTAAGCATGTGTAATAGGTGCTAAGACAGCTGATTTCATTATTTACTTTTATTAAAGTCATCTCATTTAGATGATTTACTTTGATAAAATCATCTAAATGAGATGAGATTGAAGATTTAATTTATCTGGTAATTAACCGAATTTCCACTATTATTTTAATAATCTGATAAAACTATCAATAATTTTTGGTTGCTCTATAATGACAGTAAGTGTGGTGTTGCCACACCAAGTTTATGAGTTCCACTTTTATTAACTTGTACTCTTTTATGTCGCACAATAGCATTATGCCGTCCAAAAAATATCTCTCCCATTGTCTTTTACACTAGAAATGAATTCATTTAATCATCATACACACATTGAATCATCAAATACTGTAAATTTACTGCAGCTGGAGGTTCAGTTTGTTGTCCAAAACACTGTTCAGTTTCTCCAGAGCATATTGTAAGTTTTCGTACAGCTTTTTGTCACAGCCATGCTCCTCAATGGTGCTGAACCGGAATGTTCGGAAGTTCTTGTCCACGTCAATGTAAGTCACTGCTTGCATCAATGGGCAGAGGATGATTTTCGTGTGGTCTTGGAAGTTTATCTGGAAATTTAAGAATATTCATTTTAGAAATTAAACTATTGTGAGTGTTATTCATATTAATTGATTGTGAAACACCTATAGTTAGAATTGTGCCGCGTTTTAAGAACCAGCTCATAACTAAGGGCCCCGTATGGGTTCGAAACTAGGCGGGCATACTGCGATCTTATATTACGTGAGTTTTAGCCGTGTTTCATAATCAATATTTATTTTAGAGACGCGAAAGCATAGTGTATATACAGCCTTCGATTTCGGAGGGCGTGGGTTTGAATCCGGTCCGGGCCTTGCACCTCCAATTTTTCAGTTGTGTGCATTTTAAGAAGTTAAATATCACATGTCTCAAACGGTGAAGGAAAAACATTGTGAGGAAACCGGATACCTGAGAATTTTCTTAATTCTCTATGTGTGTGAAGTCTGCCAATCCACATTGGTCTTAACACCTCTCATTCTAAGACGAGACTCGTGCTCAATAGTGAGCCGAATATGGGTTGTTATTGATGATGATGATTTTAGATGTAAGTCTGGCTAGAGTCACTCAATACGCTATGGAGCGAGCTATGCTCGGAGTGCTACGTATATGTATGTCTATCTATGCCTTATGTAGACATAATCTGTGGGTTGTCCGCAGCGTATCGAATTTCTATGGTATTTGTCTAGGTCTAGCTGGTGGAAGGCTTCGGCCGTGGCTAGTTACCACCCTATCCGCAAAGACGTACCGCCTAGCGATTCATCATTCCGGTACGATGTCGTGTAGAAACCGAAAGGATTTTCATCCTCCTCCTAACAAGTTAGCCCGCTTCCATCATAGAATGGAATCAGACATCAGACATTGTAGTCAAGAGCTAACTTGTAGAGAATAAAAAAAAAACATATCTAAATAAATAAAAAAAACCAATTAACCTGTAAAGTTCCATTAGTCAGGTACATGATGACGGCGACGTTGGTCCTGAACCACTGGTGCAAGTGCGGCAATCTCGACAGCCCGTCAGTCTCTCTTACGTTGATCGAGGCGCCTGGCAAATTAAACAGTTAATACTATAATAAGGACAACTACAGTCGATATATTTTTTTAAGAGAATTTTTACCATATTATCTTTTTTTTAATATGACTAAATTCCCATCCCCTCCAACTAGTCGGGACTGTATTAAAAGAAAAACATGTGCGACAAGTTCAGAACTTCTTCCTTTTTTGAAGTCGGTTAAAAATAAATATCGGTAAAGTGCGAGTTGGATTCGCGCACAAACTATTGCAGAACCATTATTTATAAAAACGGCTAAAAACCACTGTTGTTGCCATTGGCGCCACCCTAAATATTTTTTTTTTCTGTTTTTTATTGTACATTTGTGTATAGTGGTACAGATGGACAGCAGAATCTTTAGAGTGAAGTTTTACCCTTAGGGTATGATGGAAAACTAAAAACTATCTCTCTATTATCTTAGGCCTACAGAATAGTGAGTGTGTAGACAATATCTTACCAGCTTTCATAAGATGCTCAGTCATGTATCGCCTGAAGTAGGTGAGTAGTTTCATCTTCTTGTCAAGCTCTTGGGGATACTCTTGCATGGTCAGATACTGTTCTTGGCTTTGGCGGTTGATGTAGTGCACATTCCTGAAAAATACAATTTTTTTTAGTTATCTGCATAGTATATGCTGTAAAAGGGATCGATAATACAAGAAGTGACTCATTGGTCCAGTGGATCGCCAATAGGGCTTCGGAGGGTAGTGCCACGAAATACTCAGTTTTTCTATCTACGACTCAGCAAACTGTGACCATAAAGGGCTTAGCCCCCTACCGTAGACAGAAAAAAAAATCTGTGGGATTTCATGCCCAAAATTCAACTTCCCTAGTCACACAGAATTCTGGAGGAGAAAGAAACTCTCCCCCCTTCCGTGTCACCACTGATTTTTACTTAGCCAAAGTGCCACTGTCTACAATGTGATGAGAGCTCTTCAGTGGTGCCAGTGACAGAAAAGTTGAGTAGTAAAAGTTAGGCTTGGTATGGATTGGCATCAGCCAATTTATGATAACAATTAATATGATCTCCACATCAGATGGAAGAGTACAACATATTGTGCCCTCTCCAGTCGAGGGTACTACAACATTGATGAGTTCCTTAATGATAAAGATGCTTGGAGGCCGTTGGATCAGCTTCCACCGTCACACAGGAAGTAAAACTATAAGAAATGTAAACAGTAATTATTATCAATTGTAAATTATAAGTATGACTTTTTCAAAAGAGCAACTGTTGAGTTTCTTGCCGGTATCTTCTCAGCAGAACCTACCTTCCGAACCGGTGGTAGAATCTTTACAAATAGTCAACTGACGTGTCAAAAGTGCTTGTAAACTTAGCCTACTTGAAATAAATGATTTTTGATTTTTTTTCCATTTATGTTGAATAGGTCGAGTGGCACTAAGTGCTAGTTGTTGAGGGGTGTACTCACACTCCGTTAGCCAGCATGATCAGCTTGGTGGTGTCGTTGAACATGACGCCGACGCTCTCGTCACAGAGCTGGTAGCCGAAGCCGTACTTGTCGCTGTAGTCCACCCACTTGCCGACCCACACCAGCGGCTGCGACGACGGGTCGCTCATATCGTCCTTCAGGGACTCGGGACGGTTCTTTAACTGTGTAATTAAAATAAATTTAACAGTTTATTTAATTTATGAATATAGTTTAAATATACAGTGTAAAGTTCGTGTAACGTCACTCGGTTTAGCGTCAAACTCGCTAAAGCGTCGACATGAAATGGCTATGATTGGTTTAGCTTGCTTGCTATACACTCTATATAGCGTTACACCCACTCTCTATAACGATAATTACGTAATAAAAAGTAACTTTTAGATTGCCAAAATTTGTTAAAACCGCTCAGCTGTCAATGTTCTTTTGTCGCTTTACTATCCTAGTCCGTAATAAACTTGACTGTCGGCATCATGCAAAAAAGTTTTCGAGAAAATCGTTGTTTGCAAATCGCGGTTGTTGACCATGGTTAAGTAGGTATCATATTTTTAGTTGCTCATAAAGTTTCAACTAGTAATGTCTAGTAGTAGTAGTTCTTTAAAATAGTAAAAAAAACTTTGTGGGGGGGGAAAGGACAAAGAGCAGTTACCTTCAGGCTGAGTAGACGGTGGAGCTGGTCTCGCAGCGACACGAGGTTCTGGCGGTGCGACTGCGGCTCCACGGAGTGCGACTCCAGCGGCATGCCGGGCCCGCGCTTCATCGGTGAATCTACTGCCATAATGTTCTCTGTAAGTGACCAATTGCTTATACATTTTTTATGTAGCCTATTAGATTAACTGGTATTTTTCATGGCAGCTTATCAATATAAATATATTTAAGTAAAAAATTTACTTTAAACTAACTAAATGGCTGAATCGAACAAAATGAATTTTGGTATAATGATAAATGGGACCTTGGAGAAAAACAGGCTACTTTTTGACCATAAAATAAAAATAGAAGGGAGTGAAATAGGAGTTCAAAGTTTGTATAGGAAGTTCTTCATTTGTAGAGTTACTAGTGTCTTTCCTTCACCACGGGTAAAAGAGGTAGGGGTAGACCTCTGACTATAAAATGTGATTTTTAAAATTCAACCCCTAAAGTGGTGAAATAGGGGTTGAAAGTTTACATTCACGTCCTCGCGGACGAAGTCGCGGGCATGTGCTAGTACTAAATAAATGATATGAAACACTTTTTCATCCATTAAACAGATGGGTGAAGGTCATTATGACAGTATTGTAATACCATATTTATAACTATTACAACTTCGTAAACTACAGAATGGGTGCTAATAAAAGGTTACATACCATTGTTCCTGACTTCAAAGAGCGGTCGTCTGTGTAAGCTGAGACCCTCAAGCTGGTCGGTCCTGGGAGCGGTGGTGAGGCAAGATAAAGGCAGGGCAGCAGGCATGATGCCCGATGTGAAGAACTCGTGCTGGAGCAGTTTGTCGACTGGCGGACGCTTCGCTGGGACGGATTGCAGCTGCAGCACTATCATAGCCGCTGCTGGCTTGCGAAGAGACGATGGGATCCTATAAAAATAATATTGATAAAGTACTAGTGGACCCGGTCGAGCTTCGCTTTTACTTATAGGCAATTCTTCCCTATCCTTATTTTAGGAAAGTGGGGGGTTATATAATAATAATAATAATAAGCCCTTTATTCTGTGTTAAGAAATTACAATATTATATATAATACACTTTGTTTTAATTTTTTTTTTAAAGAATATATCTTAACATAGTGTGCCTTTCGGCATAGGCCTCCTCCAGCGACTTCTACTGCTCTCTCTCTAATGCAACTCTTCTCCAGTTTGGACCTGAAGTGGGGGGTTACAAAGAGACAAAAATTTGCCTATGTCACTCTCCATCCTTTCAACTATCTACAATTAAAAAATCACGTCAATTCGTGGCTCCGTTTTTCCGTGAAAGACCGACAAACATACAGACAGACAGACATACACACTTTCACATTTACAGTATTAGTAAGTATGATTTGCTAAAATTGAATCTGAATGAAAATTGGCACTAAACAGTTCACACTCACTTTAGAATACCTTCACTTTGGTTACAACTTTCAAATTAACTTGTATTAGTAATATTCATCACTATGTGGTTTACCTACTTTGGTTTCTAATGATGTATTGTGATAAATAATGACCATGTCTATTAGGCGTAAAAGCATATATGTATTTTTTGACCTTTGGTCCAATACACATTAGATTAAATACTTATAGTTACCTACGTAGTGAAGCATAAGGGCTTGCTTAAATCTTAGGTTGAAGAATGCATGGCATTAATAGGCTAGTTGACACTTTTTTAAAAATGTTCTTAAATTGTTTATGTTTATTCTACTATATTGAAAAAAAATTATCACATTTTTTCGAGACATTCGAGACAAATTTTTCATTTATTAAATATTTTTTGAGCCAAAACGCTGTCGCCCATGATGGTCTATATTTTAACTGTTTCATGACGTCACGTTAACACTAAACCTTAACCAAATGGAGTGTTTGACAACATTATTAGTTAATAATTAGTTTGAAGTTTATTCCTTTAGTGACATCAAGTACCATTGTGATGCTGTGATGTGACGTAACTTTTTAATAGTGTTTTGTATTATCAACATTGTTAATAATTAAAAAAAAAACAAATAAATAGATGAGAGGTCACTGAACTATCTTATAGAAATTTCCTGTGGTCGGTCTATGTGGCTTTGAATAAAGAGGAGTTTTGATGGGGTTTTATTTTATTTTTATTATCACTGTTAATATACACAAGATCGTGATTTTTGGAAGTCCCTACAAAAGGCCTATGACCTGCAGTTGTACGTCCATCAGCTGATATGATGATGATGACATCACTGCCTGCATTGTAGCAGCGTGGTGGGTCTAAGTTCCATATCCCCGCTCGTACAAGGAGGGAGGCCTAGCCCTGCAGTGGGCCGTTAAAACAGGCTATTAATGATGAATGAGAACGAATAACACACTGAACAAAAAATGTTAGCAGATGAATACATTCACATTTAAACATAAGCATAGTGTTTGGTAAAGTTATATCTGTACTATATTCAATGTAGACTTGGGATTTAGTTGTAGTGATAAGGTGTATAGTCAGGCGCGTTTGTGTATGAAACTAGAGGAGTACCAGCAAAGCAGAAACATGTTATAAATTATGTCATCTGTTTGTGATTGGTTGGCTAAACATTTTTTTTTTTGTCAACAGGTGTTGATGTTACATGCAGTGGCGTGTACAAGGTTTTTAACTAAGGCAGAAAATGGAAAATTCATTCTCTGATACAGTTTTATAAGGACTCGACAGGGTAGGCAAGACATGTTTGCATGTATGAAGTGCACGCCACCGGTCACATGCCTCTTCCGCATTCATTTAAATAATAATTAAACAAAGCGGTTTCTACTAATGATGTTGCTTTAGATCATACACACAAGAGTGTGTGATACCTTTTGTCATATTATTATTAATAGTCAATTCAATTCAATTTTTGATTGAATTGAATTGACTATTAATAGTCAATTATTGTATCTCGAGTATGCAACTAATTGACAGGCAGGAAACGTCAGGTGATGGTTAGGTTTAACTTGCAGTACTTGTTTCTAGTTAACCTGCTGCTGCTACGAGCATGAAGCCTATATTGATCATACACAAATAAAATTGAAGTATGTCTGTGATATCAAAATAACTACGTTTTATCAAATAACTATAGTTATTAACACAATAGCCACACATATAGGTACAGGTACACAATAGCAACATATATAGGTACGGTATTGTGCCTAGTGGATATGACCTCTGCCTCCGATTCCGGAGGGGTTTCGAATCCGGTCCGGGGCATGCACCTCCAACTTTTCAGTTGTGTGCATTTTAAGAAATTAAATATCATGTGTCTCAATCGGTGAAGGAAAACATTGTGAGGAAACCTGCATACCAGAGAATTATCTTAATTCTCTGCATTTTTGAAGTCTGCCAATGCGCATTGGGCCAGCGTGGTGGACTGGTGAGAGGAGACTCTAGCTCAGCAGTGAGCCGAATATGGTGGTGTGGTGGTGGTACAAGCTTTTTTAAAAATATTTGTCTGTCTGTCTGTTTATTTGTTTGGGCTAATCTCAGAAACGGCTGTACAGATTTTAAAGATACTTTCACTGGTTTATAGGAGGCCATAGAGCAACATATAGGCTACGTTTTATACCGGAAAAATTACATGAATTTCTCGCGTACGAAGTCACGAGCGTCCGCTAGTGTTAAATACAAATAAAAAAAACATTTAGTGACTACGTATGTATGTGTGAGCTGTTATAAATGTCCATTTATAACATTTTTAACATTTTGCGACCCAAAGCAACAGATATCACATAACTAAATGGCTTGCTAACAGCACAGCTTAGGTTCCATCACCATTATCACATGTTCAGAACCTGTAGCGTTGTTTGAGCGTGTTATCGTGAATAACAGCCTCAGCGTATCTCGCACCGAGCTTGCTCCACGGCCCAGAGAAGCACGCGTGCAGAGCAAGCTTTACCCCTTCACTACAAAAGAATATTCACTATATTCCATCATTGTCAAGCGTGCACAAGTACTTCAATTAGGGTAGGCAGTACACATGCAAATTATACAAAAAGGATTTTTTTTGTTTGTTGTAGGATTTGTAGTTTTCACAATGGTAGAATTTTTTGCATCTATGAAGTATGTCGCTGAATCTTCATCAATTATCAATAGCTCCACAATTAAGGAGCTGAGAGGTACTGGGTTCAAACCCGGTCTGGTGCACTATCATTGTCCTACTCCTTACACAGTCTGTGTAAAATTTTAAAAACTTAATAAAAAAAAAGATATTGTTCAAGATGCTTTTAACCTAATTATTCTTCTGGAAATCTTTCTAACTAATATGACATATCTAGATCTGTATATACCAAAGTATTAAAATTATACTCAATAATAATCAAAGGAAGGCTCAAAGTCGCTCAGCGGGCGATGGTGCTTGCTATGCTTGGAGTTTCTCTGCGAGATTAAATTAGAAATGAGGAGATCCACAGACAAATCGTCACTGACATAGCTCAGCGAGTCGCAAAACTGAAGTGGCAATGGGCAGGTCACATAGTTTGAAAAGCCAATGGATGTTCGGGTCCCAAGTATCAGAAAGTGCAGTGTTGGTTGACCCCCCCACTAGGTATGCTGAAGATATCAAGCAGGTTGCAGGGAGCCGCTGGATGTTGGCTTGAGACTGTTGTGCTTGAAAGTCCATGCAAGATGCCTATGTCCAGCAGTGGACATCTATCGGCTGATAATGATGAAAAAAATGAATAATCAAAACTTACAATGGACAAAAACATATTATTTTAGTTAGTAAAAAAAGTTAAACCTCAAGTTCTTTTTTAATTACTTACAGGGGTGGTTTATGAAGAATTTATGAATAAAATTATTAGGTAGTAAATTTTAGAAGCTCTTTTAGCTACCAGATCAGCTATTACAGTATGCTAATTATGTACTTCGTTAAATTTTTGAAAACCATATAAGTTATTACACACTTAAGTATCTGCCTAATACAAATGGAAGTTCAAAAACAACAAGTAAATAGTAACTATATTTTTTTACAAGATAAAACATATCGTTATCATAAATATATAATTATTTTATATTAAGTACTAATATTTTACTCTTTATTTATACACCACATACATAATAAGCAAGTAAAACTGTAATAAATCTTGAAAAGAAAAAAAAAACCTAGAATAGACCAGTCTGAGACAAACTGTAAAAAAGCTATTAGAAGAAAATCATATTAAAATACATTTAAATCATATTACCTGACAAAGTGACAAAGACACTCACAACATATTTGTTTATAGTCTTAGGACTGATCACAGATTGGCCGTTCAAGAAAAAAAAAAAAAATCATATTACCTGTATTCACACAGCTTGATCCTCTTGTAAGTGTCACGCAGGGTAGAGGTCTCGAAGGGTGGCTTCCCAACCAGCAGAGTGTACATGATGCAGCCCAAGCTCCAGATGTCAACCTCAAACGAGTGTCCAGTCTTTGTCAATATTTCTGGTGCGATATAGTTGGGTGTACCGCACAAAGTCCTCTTTCTCTCTCCTAAAACAAAATAATTACATTTTCAACCTATTTCAATGGCTCACTACAGGAGACAGTATGACAACCACTGTGGCGCAGAGGTAAGAGCGGTGGATTTACAAGACGGAAGTCCTGGACAACAAGACAGAAGTCCTGGGTTTGATCCCCAGCAGGGCTAATTGAGGTTTTTTTAACTGGTTCAGGTCTGGCTGGTGGCTAGTTACCCCCCTACCGGCAAAGACGTATCGCCAAGTGATTTAGCGTACCTGTATGATATTGTGTAGAAACCAAAAGGGGTGTGGATTTTATACTCCTAACAAGTTAGCTTGCTTTCATCTTAAATTGCATCATCACTTCACATCAGGTGAGATTGTAGTCTTTAGTCTACTTGTAAAGTTTAAAAAAAAAAGACAGGCCTATATAAGATTTCTCTCCTATGGGATATGGTGTTTGTATCCATTATACTGCTCAAACATGGGTTAGCGAGCTCAGAGTGATAATGTTTAATTTTGTAATAATCCCTTGGTTATGGAAATATCCTATTCCCTCCTAATATAAGGGATGCCAATAAAATAAGTTGATAATGATGATATAATGATTGGTATCCATAACCATGCTAACTAAACACCACCAACCAACTTCTCTACTACTTTACTGGGAATTGGAAAGAACAAAAATCCAATGTTTTCATTGTGGAATGCAAACCCACAATTTTGTGTTCCTCAGCCATACGTACTAACATCTTGACCAAAGATAAGAGGCATTCTACAAGAAAACTTTATAAGCAATTCTACACTGGTGCAAACCCAACAATAAAACATCAAGAGACACATTAGTATGAATTGCAATCCTACAAGAAAAAACAATTAAAAGTTAAAAAAAAAAATATATCTGCATTTTAATAGTTAATGAATAAAGTTTGCATTTTTACATACCTTCATATTCAATTTTAGCCGCAAGGCCAAAGTCCCCAATCTTAACGTGAAGATCGTCATCCAGGAACAGATTCCCGAGTTTGAGATCCCTGTGTATGATCCTTTGGCTGTGCAAATACTGGACTCCCAATAAAATCTGGTGCATGTAGAATCTGGTCTCTGGCTCCGTGATAGCTTTCCTACGCTTGTGCAACTCCATCATAGACTGTTTGATAAAGAATATTTGTATTAAAAAGATAACATCTATTATCCAGAAATATAATCAACTCAAAAACAATGCTTCAATTATTACGACTTTGTTATTTCAAAAGAAATTTTGATTTATATTAACATTTTGAGTTTGTTAATAAATTGTTATGTGCATCTGAATGTATACAAAGTTAAGTTAAATGCACCGGACTTCTAGTTCAGTCTGAAGTTGTACCAAACTGTGCAGATATACCCCACTGGCATATGTATTTGTACATGTCTTGTGTTTGGAGAGTACTATAGTTTGGCACATAATAAACAACAACACAACTTAACTACTACGAGACTGCCATTTGTTTTGTTTCAACTCCTATAAGAATAAGGATAATGAGGTCCTGGGTATATAATGTTAAGTTTTACCTTCTTCCTAAAAATTCTCAATAAAAAGAGGTTGAAGTACGTACAAGAGGTTGAGGTAGTGGCATTGACATATGCCACTACCTTCCTACTTTTCCTACCTGTTTTGTTTTCAACTCGTCTAAGAATAAGGATAATGAGGTCCTGGGTATAAAATATTGAGATTTTCATTCTCCTAAAATTTCTCAACATAAATTGGAGTAGGAAGATGGTGGCATATTATTAAGTGACAGGATAGCACATTGAGCCCTTGGTGTCAGTAACATTGTCGGTAATGCCTTACTAGTGGTCTACAGATTCAAATATACCATAAGTCTGGTGTTCTACATGGGGCGGAGGCTTTGTATAGGTCACTAAAACTTGGTTAATAAAGACAGTCATACTTACTCTTCTCTTGCAGAGCTCCAGTATGATATAGATGTTCTGGGAGTCCTCAAAAAAGCTGTGGAAGCCAACAACATGTTTGTGCCTCAGTGAGCGATGTATGTCGATCTCTTGGGACATTTTGTCTCTTTGGCTTGATTTCACCATCAGTTTTTTTGACACTATTTTGCCGGCATACACTTTGTGTGTGGCCTGGTCCTGTATTTCGTAGCATTTTGCAAATCCACCCTGAATACAGAAATCAAGGTAAGCAAATAAAAAAATAATTGATATTGCTGGTTTTAGAACAATTTTGGACTTTGTGTTAAAGTAAATAAGAAGAATAAATAAACGATAATTCATTAATAAAAGCTAGAAGTTTATTAAAACTTTAGTAAAGTGTAACGGTTACATCTTATAATTAATCAAAGAAAATCTTATAATTTCATGCCCTAATATCATTAGTTTAAAGTGTATTACAAAGAAATAAGTTCGTAACGAAACAAAATCACTTTAAACAAGATAATTGTAATGAAAACTCATATCTTACCTTTCCAAAGAATCTCAATCTTTGGTAAGCGCAATGTGTTTGAGGATCACGGATAATTTCAGGAATCTCTTTCTTTTCATCTTCTTTGATTGACGTCATTATAAATAAACTTAAAATATAAATTAAAATGAAATAAAATGTTAATTATACGAGTAAATGTATTGACGAGTTCTAACAAATTCACAAAGAAGATTTCAAACAACAAACGGTAAAAATCGTTTGAAAATGAATGGCAGCAAAACGGCAGTTGCTCAAACAATTTTTGAACAGCAATAATTTGACCAATCGTAGCAGTCCTAACGCCGTGGAGGTTTGTCTATGGCATTAATATCACTCCTGTTTCTCAGAGGAACTTTTAACTAAAATAAATATTCCTGCACGAATTTTGTTGTTTTTTCCTATTTTAGTTAAGAAAAAAACTTCTGAGACACCTGGATACCTTGTTTACAACTTTGAAATTTAGAGCACATTATTTTGCCGTAGTTAAGAGATATTATTTTTGACGCAGAAACATGTATAATTTTTCCTTGGTATAGAAGATTTTAATTTTTTTTACTATATTTTATATAAATAATATTTTTTATAACAAATAATGATGATAAATAAATATATGACTCTTCTGAGGTGGTTACCCAAATGACCACACTGTGTCTCAGTCTAATTACATATGGACCTGCCTCGCTAGACGTTACTTTTCTGTCAAAGGATGTTATTAACGATCTAATACTGTTATAAAAATTGACTCTATAAAATCGATGTTTCATAGTTATAATCGAGTTCGTCAGTTCAAGAGCTCCTTAAAAATACATTTATCTGTAGTTCAATGGTGTAAAACCAGACGATCTTCTAGTAAAACTTCTAAACTACTATACAAAACTTCTAAACAGTAAAACTTCAAGTTAAGTATAAGATATGTACCTATTTTTTAATTTTTTTTTATTTATATGCTCATTTTCCTTACAAAATTACAAACAATTTTGTTCGTGAATTTGAGTGCGATAATAGTCCATAAGTAATTAGTCTGAGCCTTTGAGCACTGTGTAGATAACCTTGATAGTCTATGGAAAAATTCACGATGGTTTTGGTTTAAATACTCTGTATTTGTGGGTTATATTAAAAAAGGGCGGGATTTTTTTAAATTAATTTTTTAACGTAAAGCCTGTAGCTCCACTGTTTATTGTAGTAAACAATAAAGATATCTATTAGCGCTAAGCAAAAGTATCGCATCCCATGGGCGCAAATTAGAAATATAAAATTTAAAATAATATGTACAAATTACCTACTCCAACTGTATTAAACTTTAACATGTTTTACATATCCAGCATGAATTTTGGCATTTTTTAGGAATTCGATTTGTTAGGTACTTATTGATTATGTTAATAAATTAAAGTAGTCGAAAATTTTGCTATTCTCAAAGCTCCCTTTGATTTATGAACTTTTAAGTATTTAAAAAAATATTAGATCTATTAATATTTCCTCTGTGCAATATTCCCAATCCTTTAATTTTTTCGGAAAGAATTTGTTAAGATTTGTTTGACAATAGGCCGGCAAGGCTTCGAATCCACGACCTTTCGGTGTGATGATGACGTGGAGCTATTATGGCTTAATATATTCGAATTTCAAAAAAGCCAAAACATACTCATAATTTTTTGATGTGCATTTATTTATAACAGTTAAGTGCATTTTCAACAACAAAGTGATCAATTGGTAGAAAATATTATAATGATGTCCCTTTTTAGTTTCGTAGGTTGTATTTAAAAATAAATAACTATAAAAAATAAATATCACGTGTCTCTAACTGTGAAGGCAAAAACATTGTGACGATACCAGCATACCTGAGAATTTTCTTCTACGAGGCGACTCGTGCTCGACAGTGAGCCAATTAAGGGTTGATAATGATCATTCATAATAAGCCGGCCTCGGTCGAATGGTTAGCCTATGTGGTTCGTATCATGAGGTCCTGAATCTGGCTTTAAAAATTCAAAATTCATTTATTTCAATTAGGCTTAGTTTACAAGCACTTTTGAAAGGTCAGGTATTTGTCAAAATTTAATTTAAACTAATGGTGCTAATAGTAGTCGAAAATTTAAAATTAAAGTTACGAGGGTTCCAAACGCGCCTTGGTCCGTGAAGAGCCCACAACATATAAATTACTTTTTTTTCTATAGAATTATCAGTAAATAATTAGCCTGGAGTTGGGACGTGGGAGGTGATCCACCCGGGCTTGGTTAACACGTTAAGTCGTCGGTCTTAGACTCCTAGTCGTTGGTTTTTTTAATTCTTTACAAGTTAGCCTACAATCTCACCTGATGGTAAGTGATGATGCAATCTAAGATGGAAGCGTGCTAATTTGTTAGGAGGAGGATGACAATCCACACCCCTTCCGGTTTCTACACGACATCGTACCGGAACGCTAAATCGCTTGACGGTACGTCTTTGTCGGTAGGGTGGTAACTAGCCACGGCCGAAGCCTCCCACCACCCAGACCTGGACCAATTATGAAAACCTCAATCGGCCCTCCCGGGGATCTAACCCAGGACCCCCGTTTTGTAAATCCACCGCGCATACCACTGCGCCACGGAGGCCGTCAATTCGTAGTAAGCTGAAACAAACATGGAAACGAAGTGACGTAGTCAAAGTGCGTATTATGCGTGTCTTCAGTGAACAAGCGTGTGTGAAATACCCTGAATAATCACCTGACGTCACTCTAACGCCTTAGTTCCTTTACCACAGAGAAGGAAAAATCATCAGAAGAAACATTATACTTTTTCTAGTGTGTGAAGTCTGCCAATCCGCATTGGGTCAGCGTGGTGGAGCAAGACCTAACCCCTCTCATTTTGAAAGGCGACTCGTACTCAGGAGTGCGCCGAATATGGGTTGTTAATGATGATAATAGCAATCTAAAATATCGTCCTCTTTTGCCCCATCGCTAACCGCCGCTATTTGTCGACCAGATGTCTTTTTCTCTCACGAGATATCATTGATGCTGCCTATAGGCCTACATATGATCATTTTATTCTACTTCGACTCCGATTGATGTTCTCTCCCCAAGCTAAAAAAATGTGTGGGAGTGACAGATCTTGATCACTTGACCTGGCGATAGCAAATGTCATTCTCATACATCTTTCTAGTTTTCGAAGCGTTAGCGATTTTTGAAAGAGAATCGACGTGCCACTTGGCTATTCTTTACAAGTTAGCTCTGACTACAACGTCACCTAATGGTAAGTGATGCTGTAATCTAAGATAGACAAGTCGCTAAATCGTTTGGCGGTACGTCTTTGCCTCTCATCTGTTATTTAATTAGGATGAAATAAATGATAGAAAATATTCACATTGACACATTGCACATAGGTTGCGTAAAATAATCATAGTGTTAAATGATTATTTTTTTTATTTTATTTAATCTCCTTCCCTCATTGGTTAATTAAAAAAAATCGTACCTACTATATTAGAATTTACCCAAAAGAATTAAAAAGTAAAGCTTTCACACTGTAACTGTGGGGTTACCACTCAGATATAAACAGATAAGTAATGTTATTTATATACCCTCATTAGTTATTTAGTCGTCTATTATGTCAAATGAAAGCTTATTTATGTTTATTTTAACTGTATTAGGTTGATTAGGTTCATGTTCTTTTAGATTTTGTATGAAAAATGTGTTTGGCCGCAATTTAACTAGGCAACCTATTTGCAATGTGTCACTGCGAATCATTTATTTCTTAGCACTAATGGATAACAGATGAGGGTATATATTTCTAATGCCGGATGTTAGACCAATTATAGGTATTCTATCACCGTATTCGAGTTGCGAATTGAACTTACGACCTTCCGGAGTTTCTTGCCCTTTAATCCGTTAAGCCCATTATTCTACTTATTAAGTAGGTATTATACTCATGAGTATTAGACAAAGGAAATATAAATATTAATGCAATAATACGTATAATTAAATTGCCGATGTTGATAAATATTTATCTCCTGTAGAGGGCAACAACTTGATGCATACAGAAACAAGGATCGCTGTGATATAAGATCTGACGGCCGCGTGGCGCAGTGGGTAGTGACCCTGCTTTCAGCATCCACGGTCGTGGGTTCGATTCCCACAACTGGAAAATATTTGTGTGATGAGCATGGGTGTTTTCCAGTGTCTGTGTGTATTTATACATTATATAAGTATTTATATGTAGTATATAAATGTATATGAATATTATAATATCAACTATCTTAGTACCCATAACACAAGTTACCCTGTATGCTTACTTTGGGGCTAGATAGTGATGTGTATTGTTTAAGTATATTTATTTATTTATTAAAAAAAAAAAAAGTGTTAAGTCAACCGTTATTATATATGTATAACACCATACGTTGTAACACAAAATGTTATATATATAACACCAAACGTTACCGTGGCATAACGGACGCCAGCGCCATCTAGAATCTATAGTTATAATACGAATTCTGTACATTTTGAACATTCTGTACATTGAAGATATTTTTTTAATTTTTTGTCAGTCTGTCCGTGTATTTTTGTTATTCGGGCATCACGCTGAAACTACTGAATGCATTCAAATGAAACTTGGCACGTTTTAAGACCATAATGCGGAGAAGGTTATAGGACACTTTTTATTGCGAAAATAAAATAAGAATGGTTGGAAGTTTGTATGGAAAATCCTTCATTTATAGAGTTACAGTTTTAAAATTTTTTTCATAAATCATAAAAAAAATACGAAATATAATGT